>NW_020328878.1:0-30335 GCF_001858045.2 Oreochromis niloticus | reverse complement strand
AATATATACAAATAGTATGATTAAGCATAAATACTACATTTAGTAGAAATACTATGTTTAGCACAAATACTATAAAATGGCAGAAATACTATAATTAAGCAGAAATACTATATTTGGCAGAAACACTATATTTAGTACAAATCTTATGAAATAGCAGAAATAGTATGATTTAGCAGAAATGCTGTATTTAGCACAAATCTCATAAAATAGCAGACATAGTATGATTTTGCAGAAATGCTATATTTAGCACAAATACTGAAAAGCAGCAGAAATGATATGACTCAACAAAATAGTAATAACTTAAATAGAAAAATTGGAAAAGCAAAATGGACAGCTGAAAGAATCTGAACATGCTAAGGGTCCCTCAAATGTAATTGTTAAATGAAAAAATCAGCAAAAAAAGTATAACAGTGACACAATCACAAATATGGACACATATGGAAACACACATGCACAGAGAGACACACAGAGGATCAATCAGTCAACCAGTCTAAATATATTGAATTTAAATCATACAATAGATGCTCCCATAAAAACTCTCTCTCGCCCTCCTATCTCTCTCTCTCTGTCTCTCCACACACACCACACACACACACACACACACACACACACACACACACAGGGAGAGAAATCAAGTTCTAGGTCAGTCAAGCAGCCTGGGAGCTGCTAAATTTGAATCCACCAATCAGAGAGCTGTGTACTTTTCCCGCCAAAACAGGTGCAGCCGTTTTACACACACAGAGCACAGAGACAGGATTATGCAGTGAATTTCTCATAGTGAGGATTCCTCTCAAACAAATGGCCATAATTCCTAACCGTAGGGGCTAGAACAGTCATTCTTACACCGTTTTGTTCAGAAGAGATGGGGGAATCTTAAAGTGTGACACTTTATCATTAAATATGAATTATTGAAATATTTGACTTCTAATGCACCATAACTGAGTAGAGGCAAGCAAATCTGCCTTGACTTGCCCTCAAACAACGCTTTCTAACTCTAAATCTATTTGGAGTATCGATCATTCTTTCACCGTAAGAGACAGCAGGCTTTGGTGAACAATCATGGAAATTTCAGGTCTCTGTGGAAATCCATTAAAAAGATATGACAAGAGAAAAAAGTGGTTCATTTCCAGAGTTTGAAATCTGAGAAATCTGAGCAAAGACGAATTTCTACCCTCAAACAAGTCTAACTCATTTCAGAACGGTAATAGGTGAGAAAGAAATTCTTGAATTGTGAGCATCAGGAGTGTCTGAAGATATACGGGGACAAGCCTCATGTTTTAACTTCGCTTCGTTAAGGAGATATGACGATTCGAATATGCCTCTCATTAGAGAAATCAAGCGATGATTTTGAACAAGCTCTCCATTGACTTTCTATGGAGAGTTTTCTGACTTTGTGTTGGTCTGAGGTGATTTGCCAAAATTCTATAAATCTCACAACAATGATAGTAACATTTTCTGAAAGCCAGCAAAAATACCTACGTTTTGATGTATAATTTGTGTGGGTTAAGTGAAAATTGAGCGAGTAGCAAGAAGTTGTTCGGACATGAAGAGAAATTGCCAAAGGTACAGTGGCTCACTTAGAACCAACTGCATAGCAACCATAACAACGCATGTATTTTGTGAAAAATCACAAAGATGAAACTCAAACTTAAAGAGGGATACGATGAAAACGGTAACAGATATGAAAAAGCTGAATCATTCATGAATAGCCCAATAATTTGTGAACATTTTAAAATTTGAATGGTTGTTCTAGGCGAAAGTATGAGAACGTAGTTAAGTTTCAAAAAAGAGTAAGTTTTAGCAGAATTGCGGAAGTTTCCCATTCATTTCAATGGGACAAATTAATAGGAAAAAACGTAATATTTTAAAAAGTATAAGAGTTAAAAATACCAAAAGTCATAGCAATCATTAGCAGAAATAGCAGAATAGTTTAAATTGAACGGTGAAAATCGGCTGAAAATTGTGGAAGTAGAAAAGTGCCAAAAACGTACGGAAGCAACTGGAATAATAATAATAATAACTAGAAAAATTTGCATTTCCTGCGAAAATGCAGTGTGGATGCTGTAATGCTGAAGCTGTCTGCTGAAACAAGCAGAAAAAGCTGAAAAGTTGCAGAATTTGTAAAAACTTTGCAGAAGAAAGGAACTTTGCTAAAATGTAGTAACTTAGCAGAACTGCAATATCTTAGAGGAACATAATACTTGGCAGAAATACAATAGCATAGCAGAACTTAGCAGAAATATTGTAACTTACCAGAAACACGATAACTTCTCAAAAATACAAGAATTTAGGAGAATAGTATAAGATAACAGAAGAATATATTTAGGCAACATTCTTAAACATTACAGAAATACTATGATTAGAAAAACAGTACAACATAGCAGAAATGCTGCGATTTACCAGAGACACTGTAATTTACTATTATATTGAAATTTTTTTTAAAAAATACTATGTTTTAGCAAAATACTGTAATTTGACAGAAATACTATCATTCGGCAGAAATACTATGTTTCAGCAGAAATACTCTGGTTTAGCACAAATATTATAACATAGCAGTAATACAATTATATAGCAGAAATGCTATATTTAGAAAGAAAATATAATATAGTAGAAATCCTATGATTTAGCAGAAATACTGTAATCAGCACATATACTGTAACATGACAGAAATTCCTCCACTTAGTAGTAATACTGTAACATAAAACAAATGTTATGATTTGGCACAAAAACCATAATTTGGCAAAATACTATGATTTAGCAGAAATACTATGATTGAGCAGAAGTACTAAGATGTAGTAAAAGTACTTTGATTTAACAGAAATACAATTATGGAGGAGTAATACTTTAAAATGGGAGAAATATTGATACACACACACATACACAGAGCCTAAAGGGAAGAGTATTTGTGCCATGGAGTGTTAACAAGAATCTGAGGTCCATATTAGAAAAGCTGCTAAAATCATAAAAGTTTGCAGAATTGTAATAAATGATGAATATCAATTACTGGTCTGTGATAGTGTATTAATTTGTAGGGAAAAAAAACATGTTGCCCAAGGTGTAATTGAACCCACGACCTTTTGGTTGCAGACCTGTGTCATTACCAACTGCGCCACTGGGAAAGAGAGCGAGCGCCTGGAAAACAGGGTGATGAGCAGTCAGAATTAGATTGCGGTGAGAGGCAAAAAGCAGTTTTTTGGAGTTACAAAACGTCGTGTAACTCAAAAACTAGGTGGACTAGAAGCATAATTCTTGTACTGGGTGAATCAGCGTACTTTCGTGTACTTGACTGTGATTTGCATTGCTCTTTGTACATCTGTCGCTGAGATATGACGAGAGAAGAAAGGGCAGACCTCAGATATGATTGGCTGGCTGGGAAGCCGTGCAGGCCCTGATATGTAAATTTTATATGTATCAGTCCTCACAGAGGATTAGCTGCCTGGGGTCCTGGCAGAAATATATACAAATAGTATGATTAAGCATAAATACTACATTTAGTAGAAATACTATGTTTTAGCACAAATACTATAAAATGGCAGAAATACTATAATTAAGCAGAAATACTATATTTGGCAGAAACACTATATTTAGTACAAATCTTATGAAATAGCAGAAATAGTATGATTTAGCAGAAATGCTGTATTTAGCACAAATCTCATAAAATAGCAGACATAGTATGATTTTGCAGAAATGCTGTATTTAGCACAAATACTGAAAAGCAGCAGAAATGATATGACTCAACACAAATAGTAATAACTTAAATAGAAAATTGGAAAAGCAAAATGGACAGCTGAAAGAATCCTGAACATGCTAAGGGTCCCTCAAATGTAATTGTTAAATGAAAAAAATCAGCAAAAAAAAGTATAACAGTGACACAATCACAAATATGGACACATATGGAAACACACATGCACAGAGAGACACACAGAGGATCAAATTCAGTCAACCAGTCTAAATATATTGAATTTAAATCATACAATAAGATGCTCCCATAAAAACTCTCTCTCGCCCTCTCTATCTCTCTCTCTCTGTCTCTCACACACACACACACACACACACACACACACACACACACAGGGAGAGAAAATCAAGTTTCTAGGTCAGTCAAGCAGCCTGGGAGCTGCTAAATTTGAATCCACCAATCAGAGAGGCTGTGTACTTTTTCCCGCCAAAACAGGTGCAGCCGTTTTTACACACACAGAGCACAGAGACAGGATTTATGCAGTGAATTTCTCATAGTGAGGATTCCTCTCAAACAAATGGCCATAATTTCCTAACCGTAGGGGCTAGAACAGTCATTCTTACACCGTTTTGTTCAGAAGAGATGGGGGAATCTTAAAGTGTTGACACTTTATCATTAAAATATGAATTATTGAAGATATTTGACTTCTAATGCACCATAACTGAGTAGAGGCAAGCAAAATCTGCCTTGACTTGCCCTCAAACAACGCTTTCTAACTCTAAATCTATTTGGAGTATCGATATCATTCTTTCACCGTAAGAGACAGCAGGCTTTGGTGAACAATCATGGAAATTTTCAGGTCTCTGTGGAAATCCATTAAAAAGATATGACGAGAGAAAAAGTGGTTCATTTCCAGAGTTTGAAATCTGAAGAAATCTGAGCAAAGGACGAATTTCCTACCCTCAAACAAGTCTAACTCATTTCAGAACGGTAATAGGTGAGAAAGAAATTCTTGAATTGTGAGCATCAGGAGTGTCTGAAGATATACGGGGACAAGCCTCATGTTTTAACTTCGCTTCGTTAAGGAGATATGACGATTCGAATATGCCTCTCATTAGAGAAATCAAGCGATGATTTTGAACAAGCTCTCCATTGACTTTCTATGGAGAGTTTTCTGACTTTGTGTTGGTCTGAGGTGATTTGCCAAAATTCTATAAATCTCACAACAATGATAGTAACATTTTCTGAAAGCCAGCAAAAATACCTACGTTTTGATGTATAATTTGTGTGGGTTAAGTGAAAATTGAGCGAGTAGCAAGAAGTTGTTCGGACATGAAGAGAAAATTGCCAAAGGTACAGTGGCTCACTTAGAACCAACTGCATAGCAACCATAACAACGCATGTATTTTGTGAAAAATCACAAAGATGAAACTCAAAACTTAGAGAGGGATACGATGAAAACGGTAACAGATATGAAAAAGCTGAATCATTCATGAATAGCCCAATAATTTGTGAACATTTTAAAATTTGAATGGTTGTTCTAGGCGAAAGTATGAGAACGTAGTTAAGTTTCAAAAAAGAGTAAGTTTTAGCAGAATTGCGGAAGTTTCCCATTCATTTCAATGGGACAAATTAAAGGAAAAAAACGTAATATTTTAAAAAGTATAAGAGTTAAAAATACCAAAAGTCATAGCAATCATTAGCAGAAATAGCAGAATAGTTTAAAATTTGAACGGTGAAAATCGGCTGAAAATTGTGGAAGTAGAAAAGTGCCAAAAAACGTACGGAAGCAACTGGAATAATAATAATAATAATAATAATAATAAAGTATAAAGAATAAAGAGAAACAGGAACTCAATAGTGTGGATGCCTCCAGCATCCACACAATAATAACTAGAAAAATTTGCATTTCCTGCGAAAATGCAGTGTGGATGCTGTAAAGCTGAAGCTGTCAGCTGAAACTAGCTGAAAAAGCTGAAAAGTTGCAGAAATTGTAAAACCTTTGCAAAAAATTGTAATAACTTTGCAGAAGCATAAGAACTTAGCAAAAATGTAATTACTTAGCAGAACTGCAATAACGTAAAGAAAACATAATACTTGGCAGAAATACAATAACATAGCAGAACTTAGCAGCAGAAATTAGAATAAATATTGTAACTTAGCAGAAACAAGATAACTTTTCAGAAATACAGGATTTTAGCAACCATGGTACAAGATTACATAGATACTTTATTTAAACAAAATACCTAAACATTGCACAAATACTGTGATTTAGGAAAAATACTACAACATAGCAGAAATGCTGTAATTCAGCAAATATACTATGCTATGGCACAACTAGAAAGAATGTGCTCAAATACTATGATTTTGCTCAAATAATATGATTAAGCAATAATACTAAGATTTAGCAGAAATACTGTATTTAGCACAAATACCGAAAAGTAGCAGAAATACTATAATTTAGCATAATAGTAATAACTTGCACAATTACAAATATGGACATGGTAAATGGCCTGTATTTATATAGCGCTTTTATGGTCCCTAAGGACCCCAAAGCGCTTTACATATCCAGTCATTCACCCATTCACACACTGGTGATGGCAAGCTACGTTGTAGCCACAGCCACCCTGGGGCGCACTGACAGAGGCGAGGCTGCTGGACACTGGCGCCACCGGGCCCTCCACCACCACCAGTAGGCACACAATAAGATACACCCATAAAAAGGCTCTCTCTCTCTCTCTCTCTCTCTCTGTCATACACACACACACACACACACACACACACACACACACACACACGCAGCAGCAGCAGAAGCAAGTGAACAAATAGGGGCTGTACATACAGTGTTTCCTGTATGTTTCTAGGTAGGTCAAAAAGCCTGGAGCTGCTTAATTTGAATCCACCAATCAGAAAGGCTATGTACTTTTTCCCGCCAAAACAGGTGCACCTGTTTTTACACACGCAGCACAGAGACAGGATTTGTGCAGTCTATTTTCATAGTGAGGACTCCTCTCAAACAAATGGCTATAATTTCCTAACCGTAGGGTCTAGAACGGTCATTCTTACACTGTTTTGTTCAGAAGAGATGGGGGATTGTCAAGTGTTGTGTGTTTAAAGTAAAATATGAATTTGTAGAGATACATGACATGGATGAGTGGTTGGCTTACAACCCATGAAAGCCCCAATATGGAAATTTGAATGTCTCAGCCTTCAGATGTGATGGGCTGGCTGGGAAGGCATGAAGGCCTCAATATGCAAATCTGAATGTGTCAGCCCTCAGATGTGATTGGCTGGCGGGGAAGGCATGAAGGCCTCAATATGCAAATTTGAATGTCTCAGTCCTCAGATATGATTGGCTGGTTGGGAAGTCATGCATGACTTCCCAACCAGATATGATTGGCTGGTTGGGAAGTCATGCATGACTTGATATGTCAATTTGAAAATTACAGTACTCACAGAGGATTGGCTCCCTGAGGAGCTGGCAGGAATACATAGAAATACTATGATTACCCAGAAATACTGCGTTTAGTAGAAATATTATGTTTTAGCACAAATACTATAAAATGGCTGAAATAGTATGATTTAGCACAAATGCTGTATTTAGCACAAATACTGAAAAGCAGCAGAAATGCTATGACTTAGCACAATAGTAATAACTGAAATAGAAAAATTGGAAAAGCAAAATGAACAGCTGAAAAAATGCTGAACATTCTAAGGCTCCCTCAAATGTAATTGTTGAATGAAAAAAAAATCGGCAAAAAAAAAGTAGAACAGTCACACAATCAAAAATATGGACACATATGGAAACACACAAGCACAGAGAGACACAGGATCAAATTCAGTCAACCAGTCTAAATATATTGAATTTAAATCATACAATAAGATGCTCCCATAAAAACGCTCTCTCGCCCTCTCTTTCTCTCTCTCTCTGTCACACACACACACACACACACACACTAGCAGCAGCAGCAGCCAAATAGCCTGGGAGCTGCTGAATTTGAATCCACCAATCAGAGAGGCTGTATACTTTTTCCCGCCAAAACAGGTGCACCTGTTTATACACACATGCAGCACAGAGACAGGATTTTTGCTGTCTATTTTTCATAGTGAGGATTCCCCTCAAACAAATGGCTATAATTTCCTAACCGTAGGGGCTAGAACAGTCATTCTTACACCGTTTTGTTCAGAAGAGATGGGGGGATCTTAAAGTGTTGACAATTTATCATTAAAATCTGAATTATTGAAGATATTTGACTTCTAATGCACCATAACTGAGTAGAGGCAAAGCAAAAACTGCCTTGACTTGCCCTCAAACAATGCTTTCTAACTCTAAATCTATTTGGAGTATCGATATCATTCTTTCACCGTAAGAGACAGCAGGCTTTGGTGAACAGTCATGGAAATTTTCAGGTCTGTGTGGAAATCCATCAAAAAGATATGACGAGAGAAAAAAGTGCCTCATTTCCAGAGTTTGAAATCTGAAGAAATCTGAGCGAGGGATGAATTTCCTACCCTCAAACAAACCCAATTCATGGCCAAATGGTAATAGGTGAGAAAGAAATTCTTGAATTGTGAGCGTCAGGAGTGTCTGAAGATATATTGGCACAAGCCTCATGTCTTAACTTTGCTGCGTTGAGATATGACGATTTGAAAATGCCTCTCATTAGAGAAATCCAGTGGTGATTTTGAACAAGCTCTCCATTGACTTTCTATGCAGTTTTCAGACTTTGTGTTGGTGTGAGGAGATTTGCCAAAATTCTATTATACAGAAATACTGTAATCAGCACATATACTGTAACATTTTAGAAATTCCTCCACTTAGTAGTAATACTATAACATAACACAAATGTTATGATGAGTTGAGCGGCTGGTACTCTGGTGCAGTCAGCACAATCTGGAGCTGAACACTCTTAAAACTGTAGAGATGACAGTGGACTTCAGGAGACATCCCTCAACTCTGCCCCCCCTCATCATATCAGACAGCCCTGTGTCGACTGTGGAGATCTTCAAGTTGCTGGGTACCACCATCTCCCAGGACCTGAAGTGGGAGACCAACATCACCTCCATCCTCAAAAAGACCCAGCAGAGGATGTACTTCCTGAGACAACTGGGGAAGTACAGTCTTCCACAGGAGCTGCTGATCCAGTTCTACACTGCAGTCACTGAGTCTGTCCTGTGCTCCTCCATCACAGTCTGGTATGGTGCAGCCACTAAACAGGACAGGTGCAGACTGCAGCGGACTGTACGGGCAGCAGAAAGGATCATCGGTGCCCCCCTGCCCTCCATCCAGGATCTGTACCTCTCAAGAACCAGGAAACGGGCAGGGAAAATCATCACAGACCCCTCACACCCTGGACACAGACTTTTTGATCTGCTGCCCTCTGGCAGACGGTACAGAAGCCTGCAGACCAGGACCACCCGACACAGGAACAGTTTCTTTCCCCTCGCCATCTCCCTTCTAAACAGTTGAACTGTCACACTGCTCCCACTGCCAGACTGCAACTGCACCTTATGTACATTCTGTAGTATTCATTCCACCTCATTTCATTTCTGTATTTTATGTATATACGTTTAGATTAGTTATTTATAGTTGGTTTACACAGCTTTGTGTATGTATGTGTATGCATGTGTAATGTATATATAGATACGTGTGTGTGTGGGTGCGTGTGTGTGTGTGTGTGTGAGATTTACATTGCTGTGCTCGAGAGCCACCATCTACCGGAACCAAATTCCTTGTATTTGTCTGCACATATACTTGGCCAATAAACACGATTCTGATGATTTGGCACAAAAACCATGATTTGGCAAAAATACTATAATTTAGCAGAAATACTATGATTGAGCAGAAGTACTAAGATGTAGTAAAAGTACTTTGATTTAACAGAAATACAATTATGGAGGAGTAATACTTTAAAATGGGAGAAATATTGATACACACACACATTCACAGAGCCTAAAGGGAAGAGTATTTGTGCCATGGAATGTTAAGAAGAATCTGAGGTCCATATTAGAAAAGCTGGTAAAAAGTTTTCAGAATTCTAATAAATGATGAATATGAATTAGTGGTCTGTGATAGTGTATTAATTTGTAGGGCAAAAAACATGTTGTCCAAGGTGGAGTTGAACTCACGACCTTTGGGTTGCAGACCTGAGTCATTACCAGCTGCGCCACTGGGAAAGACAGTGGGCTCTTGGGAAACAGGGTGATGAGCAGTCAGAATTAGAGCGCGGTGAGAGGCAAAGAGCACCGTTATTTGGAGTTACAAAACGTCGTGTAACTCAAAAACTAGGTGGACTAGAAGCATAATTCTTGTACTGGGTGAATCAGCGGACTTTGGCGTACTTTGACTGCGATTTTCATTGCTCTTTGTACATCCGTCGCTGAGATATGACGAGAGAAGAAACAGCAGACCTCAGATATGATTGGCTGGCTGGGAAGCTGGCAGAAATATATAGTAATAGTGTGATTAAGCATAAATACTACATTTAGCAGAAATACTGTATTAAGCACAAATCCTATAAAAAGCAGAAATACTATATTAAGCACAAATCCTATAAAAAGCAGAAATACTATATTAAGCAATATAAATATCCTATAAAAATGGTATAAAAAGCAAAAATACTGTAATATGATTTGGTAGAAAAACTATAATTAATCAGAAATACTATATTGGGCAGAAATACTATATTTAGCACAAATCTTATAAAATAGCAGAAATAGTATGATTCAGCACAATAGTAATAACTTAAACAGAAAAATTGGAAAAGCAAAATGGACAGCTGAAAAAATGCTGAACATGCTAAGGGTCCTTCAAATGTACTTGTTAAATGAAAAAAAACTCAGCAAAAAAAGTGTAACAGTCACACAATCACAAATATGGAAACATATGGAAACACACATGCACAGAGAGACACACACAGGATCAAATTCAGTCAACCAGTCTAAATATATTGAATTTAAATCATACAATAAGATGCTCCCATAAAAACTCTGTCTCGCCCTCTCTTTCTCTCTCTCTCTGTCACACACACACACACACACACACACACACACACACACACACACACACACAGGGAGAGAGGAGCAACTTGCTAGGTCATTCAAGCAGCCTGGGAGCTGCTAAATTTGAATCCACCAATCAGAGAGGCTGTGTACTTTTTCCCGCCAAAACAGGTGCAGCCGTTTTTACACACACTCAGAACAGAGAGAGGCAGGATTTTTGCAGTCTATTTCTCATAGTGAGGATTCCTCTCATACAAATGGCCATAATTTCCTAACCGTAGGGGCTAGAACGGTCATTCTTACACCGTTTTGTTCAGAAGAGATGGGGGAATCTTAAAGTGTTGACAATGTATCATTAAAATATGAATTATTAAAGATATTTGACTTGTAATGCACCATAACTGAGTAGAGGCAAGCGAAAACTGCCTTGACTTGCCCTCAAACAACGCTTTCTAGCTCTAAATCTATTTGGAGTATCAATATCATTCTTTCACCGTAAGAGACAGCAGGCTTTGGTGAACAGTCATGGAAATTTTCAGGTCTCTGTGGAAATCCAAAAAAAAGATATGATGAGAGAAAAAAGTTGTTCATTTCCAGAGTTTGAAATCTGAAGAAATCTGAGCGAAGGACGAATTTCCTACCCTCAAACAAGTCTAACTCATTTCAGAACGGTAATAGGTGAGAAAAAAATTCTTGAATTGTGAGCGTCAGGAGTGTCTGAAGATATACCGGGACAAGCCTCATGTTTTAACTTCGCTTCGTTAAGGAGATATGACGATTCGAATATGCCTGTCATTACAGAAATCAAGCGATGATTTTGAACAAACTCTCCATTGACTTTCTATGGAGAGTTTTCCGACTTTGTGTTGGTCTGAGGAGATTTGCCAAAATTCTATAAATCTCACAACAATGATGGTGACATTTTCTGAAAGCCAGCAAAAATACCTACGTTTTGATGTATAATTTGTGGAAGTTGAGTGAAAATTGAGCAAGTAGCAAGAAGTTGTTCGGACATGAAGAGAAGACTGCGAAACCTACAGTGGCACACTGGAAGCCAAGTGCATAGCAACCATAACAACGCATGTATTTTGTGAAAAATCACAAAAATGAAACTCAAAACTTAAAGAGGGATAAGATGAAAACGGTAACAGATATGAAAAAGCTGAATCATTAATGAATAGCCCAATAATTTTAAAGTTTGAATGGTTGTTCTAGGCGAAAGTATGAGAATGTAGTTAAGTTTCAAAAACAAGCAAGTTTTAGCAGAATTGTGGAAGTTTCCCATTCATTTCAATGGGACAAATTAAAGGAAAAAAGCTTAATATTTTAAAAAGTATAATAGCATAAAATACCAAAAGTCATAGCCATCATTAGCAGAAATAGCAGAATAGTTTAAAATTTGAACGGTGAAAATCGGCTGAAAATTGTTAAAGTAGTTAAGTGCCAAAAAACGTACAAAAAGTGGCAACTAGAATAACTAGAAAAATTTGCATTTCCTGCGAAAATGCAGTGTGGATGCTGTAAAGCTGAAGCTGTCAGCTGAAACTAGCTGAAAAAGCTGAAAAGTTGCAGAAATTGTAAAACCTTTGCAAAAAATTGTAATAACTTTGCAGAAGCATAAGAACTTAGCAAAATGTAATTACTTAGCAGAACTGCAATAACGTAAAGAAAACATAATACTTGGCAGAAATACAATAACATAGCAGAACTTAGCAGCAGAAATTAGAATAAATATTGTAACTTAGCAGAAACAAGATAACTTTTCAGAAATACAGGATTTTAGCAACCATGGTACAAGATTACATAGATACTTTATTTAAACAAAAATACCTAAACATTGCACAAATACTGTGATTTAGGAAAAATACTACAACATAGCAGAAATGCTGTAATTCAGCAAATATACTATGCTATGGCACAAATAGAAAGAATGTGCTCAAATACTATGATTTTGCTCAAATAATATGATTAAGCAATAATACTAAGATTTAGCAGAAATACTGTATTTAGCACAAATACCGAAAAGTAGCAGAAATACTATAATTTAGCATAATAGTAATAACTTGCACAATTACAAATATGGACATGGTAAATGGCCTGTATTTATATAGCGCTTTTATGGTCCCTAAGGACCCCAAAGCGCTTTACATATCCAGTCATTCACCCATTCACACACTGGTGATGGCAAGCTACGTTGTAGCCACAGCCACCCTGGGGCGCACTGACAGAGGCGAGGCTGCTGGACACTGGCGCCACCGGGCCCTCCACCACCACCAGTAGGCACACAATAAGATACACCCATAAAAAGGCTCTCTCTCTCTCTCTCTCTCTCTCTGTCATACACACACACACACACACACACACACACACACACACACACACACACACACGCAGCAGCAGCAGAAGCAAGTGAACAAATAGGGGCTGTACATACAGTGTTTCCTGTATGTTTCTAGGTAGGTCAAAAGGCCTGGAGCTGCTTAATTTGAATCCACCAATCAGAAAGGCTATGTACTTTTTCCCGCCAAAACAGGTGCACCTGTTTTTACACACGCAGCACAGAGACAGGATTTGTGCAGTCTATTTTTCATAGTGAGGACTCCTCTCAAACAAATGGCTATAATTTCCTAACCGTAGGGTCTAGAACGGTCATTCTTACACTGTTTTGTTCAGAAGAGATGGGGGATTGTCAAGTGTTGTGTGTTTAAAGTAAAAATATGAATTTGTAGAGATACATGACATGGATGAGTGGTTGGCTTACAACCCATGAAAGCCCCAATATGGAAATTTGAATGTCTCAGCCTTCAGATGTGATGGGCTGGCTGGGAAGGCATGAAGGCCTCAATATGCAAATCTGAATGTGTCAGCCCTCAGATGTGATTGGCTGGCAGGGAAGGCATGAAGGCCTCAATATGCAAATTTGAATGTCTCAGTCCTCAGATATGATTGGCTGGTTGGGAAGTCATGCATGACTTCCCAACCAGATATGATTGGCTGGTTGGGAAGTCATGCATGACTTGATATGTCAATTTGAAAATTACAGTACTCACAGAGGATTGGCTCCCTGAGGAGCTGGCAGGAATACATAGAAATACTATGATTACCCAGAAATACTGCGTTTAGTAGAAATATTATGTTTTAGCACAAATACTATAAAATGGCTGAAATAGTATGATTTAGCACAAATGCTGTATTTAGCACAAATACTGAAAAGCAGCAGAAATGCTATGACTTAGCACAATAGTAATAACTGAAATAGAAAAATTGGAAAAGCAAAATGAACAGCTGAAAAAATGCTGAACATTCTAAGGCTCCCTCAAATGTAATTGTTGAATGAAAAAAAAATCGGCAAAAAAAAAGTAGAACAGTCACACAATCAAAAATATGGACACATATGGAAACACACAAGCACAGAGAGACACAGGATCAAATTCAGTCAACCAGTCTAAATATATTGAATTTAAATCATACAATAAGATGCTCCCATAAAAACGCTCTCTCGCCCTCTCTTTCTCTCTCTCTCTGTCACACACACACACACACACACACACTAGCAGCAGCAGCAGCCAAATAGCCTGGGAGCTGCTGAATTTGAATCCACCAATCAGAGAGGCTGTATACTTTTTCCCGCCAAAACAGGTGCACCTGTTTATACACACATGCAGCACAGAGACAGGATTTTTGCTGTCTATTTTTCATAGTGAGGATTCCCCTCAAACAAATGGCTATAATTTCCTAACCGTAGGGGCTAGAACAGTCATTCTTACACCGTTTTGTTCAGAAGAGATGGGGGGATCTTAAAGTGTTGACAATTTATCATTAAAATCTGAATTATTGAAGATATTTGACTTCTAATGCACCATAACTGAGTAGAGGCAAAGCAAAAACTGCCTTGACTTGCCCTCAAACAATGCTTTCTAACTCTAAATCTATTTGGAGTATCGATATCATTCTTTCACCGTAAGAGACAGCAGGCTTTGGTGAACAGTCATGGAAATTTTCAGGTCTCTGTGGAAATCCATCAAAAAGATATGACGAGAGAAAAAAGTGCCTCATTTCCAGAGTTTGAAATCTGAAGAAATCTGAGCGAGGGATGAATTTCCTACCCTCAAACAAACCCAATTCATGGCCAAATGGTAATAGGTGAGAAAGAAATTCTTGAATTGTGAGCGTCAGGAGTGTCTGAAGATATATTGGCACAAGCCTCATGTCTTAACTTTGCTGCGTTGAGATATGACGATTTGAAAATGCCTCTCATTAGAGAAATCCAGTGGTGATTTTGAACAAGCTCTCCATTGACTTTCTATGCAGTTTTCAGACTTTGTGTTGGTGTGAGGAGATTTGCCAAAATTCTATTATACAGAAATACTGTAATCAGCACATATACTGTAACATTTTAGAAATTCCTCCACTTAGTAGTAATACTATAACATAACACAAATGTTATGATGAGTTGAGCGGCTGGTACTCTGGTGCAGTCAGCACAATCTGGAGCTGAACACTCTTAAAACTGTAGAGATGACAGTGGACTTCAGGAGACATCCCTCAACTCTGCCCCCCTCATCATATCAGACAGCCCTGTGTCGACTGTGGAGATCTTCAAGTTGCTGGGTACCACCATCTCCCAGGACCTGAAGTGGGAGACCAACATCACCTCCATCCTCAAAAAGACCCAGCAGAGGATGTACTTCCTGAGACAACTGGGGAAGTACAGTCTTCCACAGGAGCTGCTGATCCAGTTCTACACTGCAGTCACTGAGTCTGTCCTGTGCTCCTCCATCACAGTCTGGTATGGTGCAGCCACTAAACAGGACAGGTGCAGACTGCAGCGGACTGTACGGGCAGCAGAAAGGATCATCGGTGCCCCCCTGCCCTCCATCCAGGATCTGTACCTCTCAAGAACCAGGAAACGGGCAGGGAAAATCATCACAGACCCCTCACACCCTGGACACAGACTTTTTGATCTGCTGCCCTCTGGCAGACGGTACAGAAGCCTGCAGACCAGGACCACCCGACACAGGAACAGTTTCTTTCCCCTCGCCATCTCCCTTCTAAACAGTTGAACTGTCACACTGCTCCCACTGCCAGACTGCAACTGCACCTTATGTACATTCTGTAGTATTCATTCCACCTCATTTCATTTCTGTATTTTATGTATATACGTTTAGATTAGTTATTTATAGTTGGTTTACACAGCTTTGTGTATGTATGTGTATGCATGTGTAATGTATATATAGATACGTGTGTGTGTGGGTGCGTGTGTGTGTGTGTGTGAGATTTACATTGCTGTGCTCGAGAGCCACCATCTACCGGAACCAAATTCCTTGTATTTGTCTGCACATATACTTGGCCAATAAACACGATTCTGATGATTTGGCACAAAAACCATGATTTGGCAAAAATACTATAATTTAGCAGAAATACTATGATTGAGCAGAAGTACTAAGATGTAGTAAAAGTACTTTGATTTAACAGAAATACAATTATGGAGGAGTAATACTTTAAAATGGGAGAAATATTGATACACACACACATTCACAGAGCCTAAAGGGAAGAGTATTTGTGCCATGGAATGTTAAGAAGAATCTGAGGTCCATATTAGAAAAGCTGGTAAAAAGTTTTCAGAATTCTAATAAATGATGAATATGAATTAGTGGTCTGTGATAGTGTATTAATTTGTAGGGCAAAAAACATGTTGTCCAAGGTGGAGTTGAACTCACGACCTTTGGGTTGCAGACCTGAGTCATTACCAGCTGCGCCACTGGGAAAGACAGTGGGCTCTTGGGAAACAGGGTGATGAGCAGTCAGAATTAGAGCGCGGTGAGAGGCAAAGAGCACCGTTTTTTGGAGTTACAAAACGTCGTGTAACTCAAAAACTAGGTGGACTAGAAGCATAATTCTTGTACTGGGTGAATCAGCGGACTTTGGTGTACTTTGACTGCGATTTTCATTGCTCTTTGTACATCCGTCGCTGAGATATGACGAGAGAAGAAACAGCAGACCTCAGATATGATTGGCTGGCTGGGAAGCTGGCAGAAATATATAGTAATAGTGTGATTAAGCATAAATACTACATTTAGCAGAAATACTGTATTAAGCACAAATCCTATAAAAAGCAGAAATACTATATTAAGCAATATAAATATCCTATAAAAATGGTATAAAAAGCAAAAATACTATAATATGATTTGGTAGAAAAACTATAATTAATCAGAAATACTATATTGGGCAGAAAAACTATATTTAGCACAAATCTTATAAAATAGCAGAAATAGTATGATTCAGCACAATAGTAATAACTTAAACAGAAAAATTGGAAAAGCAAAATGGACAGCTGAAAAAATGCTGAACATGCTAAGGGTCCTTCAAATGTACTTGTTAAATGAAAAAAAACTCAGCAAAAAAAGTGTAACAGTCACACAATCACAAATATGGAAACATATGGAAACACACATGCACAGAGAGACACACACAGGATCAAATTCAGTCAACCAGTCTAAATATATTGAATTTAAATCATACAATAAGATGCTCCCATAAAAACTCTGTCTCGCCCTCTCTTTCTCTCTCTCTCTGTCACACACACACACACACACACACACACACACACACACACACACACAGGGAGAGAGGAGCAACTTGCTAGGTCATTCAAGCAGCCTGGGAGCTGCTAAATTTGAATCCACCAATCAGAGAGGCTGTATACTTTTTCCCGCCAAAACAGGTGCAGCCGTTTTTACACACACTCAGAACAGAGAGAGGCAGGATTTTTGCAGTCTATTTCTCATAGTGAGGATTCCTCTCATACAAATGGCCATAATTTCCTAACCGTAGGGGCTAGAACGGTCATTCTTACACCGTTTTGTTCAGAAGAGATGGGGGAATCTTCAAGTGTTGACAATTTATCATTAAAATATGAATTATTGAAGATATTTGACTTGTAATGCACCATAACTGAGTAGAGGCAAGCGAAAACTGCCTTGACTTGCCCTCAAACAACGCTTTCTAGCTCTAAATCTATTTGGAGTATCAATATCATTCTTTCACCGTAAGAGACAGCAGGCTTTGGTGAACAGTCATGGAAATTTTCAGGTCTCTGTGGAAATCCAAAAAAAAGATATGATGAGAGAAAAAAGTTGTTCATTTCCAGAGTTTGAAATCTGAAGAAATCTGAGCGAAGGACGAATTTCCTACCCTCAAACAAGTCTAACTCATTTCAGAACGGTAATAGGTGAGAAAAAATTCTTGAATTGTGAGCGTCAGGAGTGTCTGAAGATATACCGGGACAAGCCTCATGTTTTAACTTCGCTTCGTTAAGGAGATATGACGATTTGAATATGCCTGTCATTACAGAAATCAAGCGATGATTTTGAACAAACTCTCCATTGACTTTCTATGGAGAGTTTTCCGACTTTGTGTTGGTCTGAGGAGATTTGCCAAAATTCTATAAATCTCACAACAATGATGGTGACATTTTCTGAAAGCCAGCAAAAATACCTACGTTTTGATGTATAATTTGTGGAAGTTGAGTGAAAATTGAGCAAGTAGCAAGAAGTTGTTCGGACATGAAGAGAAGACTGCGAAACCTACAGTGGCACACTGGAAGCCAAGTGCATAGCAACCATAACAACGCATGTATTTTGTGAAAAATCACAAAAATGAAACTCAAAACTTAAAGAGGGATAAGATGAAAACGGTAACAGATATGAAAAAGCTGAATCATTAATGAATAGCCCAATAATATGTGAACATTTTAAAGTTTGAATGGTTGTTCTGGGCGAAAGTATGAGAATGTAGTTAAGTTTCAAAAACAAGCAAGTTTTAGCAGAATTGTGGAAGTTTCCCATTCATTTCAATGGGACAAATTAAAGGAAAAAAGCTTAATATTTTAAAAAGTATAATAGCATAAAATACCAAAAGTCATAGCCATCATTAGCAGAAATAGCAGAATAGTTTAAAATTTGAACGGTGAAAATCGGCTGAAAATTGTTAAAGTAGTTAAGTGCCAAAAAACGTACAAAAAGTGGCAACTAGAATAATAATAAAGTATAAAGAATAAAGAGAAACAGGAACTCAATAGTGTGGATGCATAAAGCATCCACACAATAATAAAGTATAAAGAATAAAGAGAAACAGGAACTCAATAGTGTGGATGCATAAAGCATCCACACAATTTGCATTTCCTGCGAAAATGCAGTGTGGATGCTGTAAAGCTGAAGCTGCCAGCTGAAACTAGCTGAAAAAGCTGAAAAGTTGCAGAAGTTGTAAAACCTTTGCAAAAAATTGTAATAACTTTGCAGAAGCATAAGAACTTAGCAAAAATGTAATTACTTAGCAGAACTGCAATAACGTAAAGAAAACATAATACTTGGCAGAAATACAATAACATAGCAGAACTTAGCAGCAGAAATTAGAATAAATATTGTAACTTAGCAGAAACAAGATAACTTTTCAGAAATACAGGATTTTAGCAAACATGGTACAAGATTACATAGATACTTTATTTAAACAAAAATACCTAAACATTGCACAAATACTGTGATTTAGGACAAATACTACAACATAGCAGAAATGCTGTAATTCAGCAAATATATTATCCTATGGCACAAATAGAAAGAATATGCTCAAATACTATGATTTTGCTCAAATAATATGATTAAGCAATAATACTAAGATTTAGCAGAAATACTGTATTTAGCACAAACACAGCACAGAGACAGGATTTGTGCAGTCTATTTTTCATAGTGAGGACTCCTCTCAAACAAATGGCTATAATTTCCTTACCAGCTGCGCCACTGGGAAAGACAGTGAGCTCTTGGGAAACGGGGTGATGAGCAGTCAGAATTAGATCGCGGTGAGAGGCAAAGAGCGCCGTTTTTTGGAGTTACAAAACGTCGTGTAACTCCAAAACTAGGTGGACTAGAAGCATAATTCTTGTACTGGGTGAATCAGCGGACTTTGGTGTACTTTGTCTGCGATTTTCATTACTCTTTGTACATCCGTCGCTGAGATATGACGAGAGAAGAAACGGCAGACCTCAGATATGATTGGCTGGCTGGGAAGCTGGCAGAAATATATAGTAATAGTGTGATTAAGCATAAATACTACATTTAGCAGAAATACTGTATTAAGCACAAATCCTATAAAAAGCAGAAATACTATATTAAGCACAAATCCTATAAAAAGCAGAAATACTATATTAAGCAATATAAAAATCCTATAAAAATGGTATAAAAAGCAAAAATAGTGTAATATGATTTGGTAGAAAAACTATAATTAATCAGAAATACTATATTTGGCAGAAATACTGTAATCAGCACATATACTGTAACATGACAGAAATTCCTCCACTTAGTAGTAATACTATAACATAACACAAATGTTATGATGAGTTGAGCGGCTGGTACTCTGGTGCAGTCAGCACAATCTGGAGCTGAACACTCTTAAAACTGTAGAGATGACAGTGGACTTCAGGAGACATCCCTCAACTCTGCCCCCCCTCATCATATCAGACAGCCCTGTGTCGACTGTGGAGATCTTCAAGTTGCTCGGTACCACCATCTCCCAGGACCTGAAGTGGGAGACCAACATCAACTCCATCCTCAAAAAGACCCAGCAGAGGATGTACTTCCTGAGACAACTGGGGAAGTACAGTCTTCCACAGGAGCTGCTGATCCAGTTCTACACTGCAGTCATTGAGTCTGTCCTGTGCTCCTCCATCACAGTCTGGTATGGTGCAGCCACTAAACAGGACAGGTGCAGACTGCAGCGGACTGTACGGGCAGCAGAAAGGATCATCGGCGCCCCCCTGCCCTCCATCCAGGATCTGTACCTCTCAAGAACCAGGAAACGGGCAGGGAAAATCATCACAGACCCCTCACACCCTGGACACAGACTTTTTGATCTGCTGCCCTCTGGCAGACGGTACAGAAGCCTGCAGACCAGGACCACCCGACACAGGAACAGTTTCTTTCCCCTCGCCATCTCCCTTCTAAACAGTTGAACTGTCACACTGCTCCCACTGCCAGACTGCAACTGCACCTTATGTACATTCTGTAGTATTCATTCCACCTCATTTCATTTCTGTATTTTATGTATATACGTTTAGATTAGTTATTTATAGTTGGTTTACACAGCTTTGTGTATGTATGTGTATGCATGTGTAATGTATATATAGATACGTGTGTGTGTGGGTGCGTGTGTGGGTGCGTGTGTGTGCGCGTGTGTGTGTGTGTGTGTGTGCGTGTGTGTGTGTGTGTGTGTGTGTGTGTGTGTGTGTGTGTGAGATTTACATTGCTGTGCTCGAGAGCCACCATCTACCGGAACCAAATTCCTTGTATTTGTATGCACATATACTTGGCCAATAAACATGATTCTGATGACTTGGCACAAAAACCATGATTTAGCAGAAATACTATGATTGAGCAGAAGTACTAAGATGTAGTAAAAGTACTTTGATTTAAGAGAAATCCAATTATGGAGGAGTAATACTTTAAAATGGGAGAAATATTGATACACACACACATTCACAGAGCCTAAAGGGAAGAGTATTTGTGCCATGGAGTGTTAAGAAGAATGTGAGGTCCATATTAGAAAAGCTGGTAAAAAGTTTTCAGAATTGTAATAAATGATGAATATGAATTAGTGGTCTGTGATAGTGTATTAATTTGTAGGGCAAAAAACATGTTGTCCAAGGTAGAGTTGAATCCACGACTTTTGGGTTGTAGACCTGTGTCATTACCAGCTGCGCCACTGGGGAAGACAGTGAGCACTTGGGAAACAGGGTGATGAGCAGTCAGAATTAGATCGCGGTGTGAGGCAAAGAGCGCCGTTTTTTGGAGTTATAAAACGTCATGTAACTCAAAAACTAGGTGGACTAGGAGCATAATTCTTGTACTGGGTGAATCAGCGGACTTTGGTGTACTTTGACTGCGATTTTCATTACTCTTTGTACATCCGTCGCTGAGATATGACGAGAGAAGAAACTGCAGACCTCAGATATGATTGGCTGGCTGGGAAGCTGGCAGAAATATATAGTAATAGTGTGATTAAGCATAAATACTACATTTAGCAGAAATACTGTATTAAGCACAAATCCTATAAAAAGCAGAAATACTATATTAAGCAATATAAAAATCCTATAAAAATGGTATAAAAAGCAAAAATACTGTAATATGATTTGGTAGAAAAACTATAATTAATCAGAAATACTATACTGGGTAGAAATACTATATTTAGCACAAATCTTATAAAATAGCAGAAATAGTATGATTCAGCACAATAGTAATAACTTAAACAGAAAAACTGGAAAAGCAAAATGGACAGCTGAAAAAATGCTGAACATGCTAAGGGTCCTTCAAATGTACTTGTTAAATGAAAAAAAAACTGAGCAAAAAAAGTGTAACAGTCACACAATAAGAAATATGGAAACATATGGAAACACACATGCACAGAGAGACACACACAGGATCAAATTCAGTCAACCAGTCTAAATATATTGAATTTAAATCATACAATAAGATGCTCCCATAAAAACTCTCTCTCGCCCTCTCTTTCTCTCTCTCTGTCACACACACAAACACACACACACACACACACACACACACACACACACACACAGGGAGAGAGAAGTAAGTTTCTAGCTCAGTCAAGCAGCCTGGGAGCTGCTGAATTTGAATCCACCAATCAGAGAGCCTGTGCACTTTTTCCCGCCAAAACAGGTGCATGCAGCACAGAGAGACACAGGATTTTTGCAGTCTATTTCTCATAATGACGACTCCCCTCAAACAAATGACCGTAATTTCCTAACTATAGGGGCTAGAACGGTCATTCTTACACCGTTTTGTTCAGAAGAGATGGGGGAATCTTAAAGTGTTGACAATGTATCATTAAAATATGAATTATTAAAGATATTTGACTTGTAATGCACCATAACTGAGTAGAGGCAAGCGAAAACTGCCTTGACTTGCCCTCAAACAACGCTTTCTAGCTCTAAATCTATTTGGAGTATCAATATCATTCTTTCACCGTAAGAGACAGCAGGCTTTGGTGAACAGTCATGGAAATTTTCAGGTCTCTGTGGAAATCCAAAAAAAAGATATGATGAGAGAAAAAAGTTGTTCATTTCCAGAGTTTGAAATCTGAAGAAATCTGAGCGAAGGACGAATTTCCTACCCTCAAACAAGTCTAACTCATTTCAGAACGGTAATAGGTGAGAAAAAATTCTTGAATTGTGAGCGTCAGGAGTGTCTGAAGATATACCGGGACAAGCCTCATGTTTTAACTTCGCTTCGTTAAGGAGATATGACGATTCGAATATGCCTGTCATTACAGAAATCAAGCGATGATTTTGAACAAACTCTCCATTGACTTTCTATGGAGAGTTTTCCGACTTTGTGTTGGTCTGAGGAGATTTGCCAAAATTCTATAAATCTCACAACAATGATGGTGACATTTTCTGAAAGCCAGCAAAAATACCTACGTTTTGATGTATAATTTGTGGAAGTTGAGTGAAAATTGAGCAAGTAGCAAGAAGTTGTTCGGACATGAAGAGAAGACTGCGAAACCTACAGTGGCACACTGGAAGCCAAGTGCATAGCAACCATAACAACGCATGTATTTTGTGAAAAATCACAAAAACGAAACTCAAAACTTAAAGAGGGATAAGATGAAAACGGTAACAGATATGAAAAAGCTGAATCATTAATGAATAGCCCAATAATATGTGAACATTTTAAAGTTTGAATGGTTGTTCTAGGCGAAAGTATGAGAATGTAGTTAAGTTTCAAAAACAAGCAAGTTTTAGCAGAATTGTGGAAGTTTCCCATTCATTTCAATGGGACAAATTAAAGGAAAAAAGCTTAATATTTTAAAAAGTATAATAGCATAAAATACCAAAAGTCATAGCCATCATTAGCAGAAATAGCAGAATAGTTTAAAATTTGAACGGTGAAAATCGGCTGAAAATTGTTAAAGTAGTTAAGTGCCAAAAAACGTACAAAAAGTGGCAACTAGAATAATAACTAGAAAAATTTGCATTTCCTGCGAAAATGCAGTGTGGATGCTGTAATGCTGAAGCTGTCTGCTGAAACAAGCAGAAAAAGCTGAAAAGTTGCAGAATTTGTAAAAACTTTGCAGAAGAAAAGGAACTTTGCTAAAATGTAGTAACTTAGCAGAACTGCAATATCTTAGAGGAAACATAATACTTGGCAGAAATACAATAGCATAGCAGAACTTAGCAGAAATATTGTAACTTACCAGAAACACGATAACTTCTCAAAAATACAAGAATTTAGGAGAAATAGTATAAGATAACAGAAAGAATATATTTAGGCAAACATTCTTAAACATTACAGAAATACTATGATTTAGAAAAACAGTACAACATAGCAGAAATGCTGCGATTTACCAGAGACACTGTAATTTACTATTAATATTGAAATTTTTTTTTAAAAATACTATGTTTTAGCAAAAATACTGTAATTTGACAGAAATACTATCATTCGGCAGAAATACTATGTTTCAGCAGAAATACTCTGGTTTAGCACAAATATTATAACATAGCAGTAATACAATTATATAGCAGAAATGCTATATTTAGAAAGAAAAATATAATATAGTAGAAATCCTATGATTTAGCAGAAATACTGTAATCAGCACATATACTGTAACATGACAGAAATTCCTCCACTTAGTAGTAATACTGTAACATAAAACAAATGTTATGATTTGGCACAAAAACCATAATTTGGCAAAATACTATGATTTAGCAGAAATACTATGATTGAGCAGAAGTACTAAGATGTAGTAAAAGTACTTTGATTTAACAGAAATACAATTATGGAGGAGTAATACTTTAAAATGGGAGAAATATTGATACACACACACATACACAGAGCCTAAAGGGAAGAGTATTTGTGCCATGGAGTGTTAACAAGAATCTGAGGTCCATATTAGAAAAGCTGCTAAAATCATAAAAGTTTGCAGAATTGTAATAAATGATGAATATCAATTACTGGTCTGTGATAGTGTATTAATTTGTAGGGAAAAAAAACATGTTGCCCAAGGTGTAATTGAACCCACGACCTTTTGGTTGCAGACCTGTGTCATTACCAACTGCGCCACTGGGAAAGAGAGCGAGCGCCTGGAAAACAGGGTGATGAGCAGTCAGAATTAGATTGCGGTGAGAGGCAAAAAAGACAGTTTTTTGGAGTTACAAAACGTCGTGTAACTCAAAAACTAGGTGGACTAGAAGCATAATTCTTGTACTGGGTGAATCAGCGTACTTTCGTGTACTTTGACTGTGATTTGCATTGCTCTTTGTACATCTGTCGCTGAGATATGACGAGAGAAGAAAGGGCAGACCTCAGATATGATTGGCTGGCTGGGAAGCCGTGCAGGCCCTGATATGTAAATTTTATATGTATCAGTCCTCACAGAGGATTAGCTGCCTGGGGTCCTGGCAGAAATATATACAAATAGTATGATTAAGCATAAATACTACATTTAGTAGAAATACTATGTTTTAGCACAAATACTATAAAATGGCAGAAATACTATAATTAAGCAGAAATACTATATTTGGCAGAAACACTATATTTAGTACAAATCTTATGAAATAGCAGAAATAGTATGATTTAGCAGAAATGCTGTATTTAGCACAAATCTCATAAAATAGCAGACATAGTATGATTTTGCAGAAATGCTGTATTTAGCACAAATACTGAAAAGCAGCAGAAATGATATGACTCAACAAAATAGTAATAACTTAAATAGAAAAATTGGAAAAGCAAAATGGACAGCTGAAAGAATCCTGAACATGCTAAGGGTCCCTCAAATGTAATTGTTAAATGAAAAAAATCAGCAAAAAAAAGTATAACAGTGACACAATCACAAATATGGACACATATGGAAACACACATGCACAGAGAGACACACAGAGGATCAAATTCAGTCAACCAGTCTAAATATATTGAATTTAAATCATACAATAAGATGCTCCCATAAAAACTCTCTCTCGCCCTCTCTATCTCTCTCTCTCTGTCTCACACACACACACACACACACACACACACACACACACACACACACACACACACACACAGGGAGAGAAAATCAAGTTTCTAGGTCAGTCAAGCAGCCTGGGAGCTGCTAAATTTGAATCCACCAATCAGAGAGGCTGTGTACTTTTCCCGCCAAAACAGGTGCAGCCGTTTTTACACACACAGAGCACAGAGACAGGATTTATGCAGTGAATTTCTCATAGTGAGGATTCCTCTCAAACAAATGGCCATAATTTCCTAACCGTAGGGGCTAGAACAGTCATTCTTACACCGTTTTGTTCAGAAGAGATGGGGGAATCTTAAAGTGTTGACACTTTATCATTAAAATATGAATTATTGAAGATATTTGACTTCTAATGCACCATAACTGAGTAGAGGCAAGCAAAATCTGCCTTGACTTGCCCTCAAACAACGCTTTCTAACTCTAAATCTATTTGGAGTATCGATATCATTCTTTCACCGTAAGAGACAGCAGGCTTTGGTGAACAATCATGGAAATTTTCAGGTCTCTGTGGAAATCCATTAAAAAGATATGACAAGAGAAAAAAGTGGTTCATTTCCAGAGTTTGAAATCTGAAGAAATCTGAGCAAAGGACGAATTTCCTACCCTCAAACAAGTCTAACTCATTTCAGAACGGTAATAGGTGAGAAAGAAATTCTTGAATTGTGAGCATCAGGAGTGTCTGAAGATATACGGGGACAAGCCTCATGTTTTAACTTCGCTTCGTTAAGGAGATATGACGATTCGAATATGCCTCTCATTAGAGAAATCAAGCGATGATTTTGAACAAGCTCTCCATTGACTTTCTATGGAGAGTTTTCTGACTTTGTGTTGGTCTGAGGTGATTTGCCAAAATTCTATAAATCTCACAACAATGATAGTAACATTTTCTGAAAGCCAGCAAAAATACCTACGTTTTGATGTATAATTTGTGTGGGTTAAGTGAAAATTGAGCGAGTAGCAAGAAGTTGTTCGGACATGAAGAGAAAATTGCCAAAGGTACAGTGGCTCACTTAGAACCAACTGCATAGCAACCATAACAACGCATGTATTTTGTGAAAAATCACAAAGATGAAACTCAAAACTTAGAGAGGGATACGATGAAAACGGTAACAGATATGAAAAAGCTGAATCATTCATGAATAGCCCAATAATTTGTGAACATTTTAAAATTTGAATGGTTGTTCTAGGCGAAAGTATGAGAACGTAGTTAAGTTTCAAAAAAGAGTAAGTTTTAGCAGAATTGCGGAAGTTTCCCATTCATTTCAATGGGACAAATTAAAGGAAAAAAACGTAATATTTTAAAAAGTATAAGAGTTAAAAATACCAAAAGTCATAGCAATCATTAGCAGAAATAGCAGAATAGTTTAAAATTTGAACGGTGAAAATCGGCTGAAAATTGTGGAAGTAGAAAAGTGCCAAAAAACGTACGGAAGCAACTGGAATAATAATAATAATAATAATAATAATAAAGTATAAAGAATAAAGAGAAACAGGAACTCAATAGTGTGGATGCCTCCAGCATCCACACAATAAAGTATAAAGAATAAAGAGAAACAGGAACTCAATAGTGTGGATGCATAAAGCATCCACACAATAAAGTATAAAGAATAAAGAGAAACAGGAACTCAATAGTGTGGATGCCTCCAGCATCCACACAATAATAATAAAAGTATAAAGAATAAAGAGAAACAGGAACTCAATAGTGTGGATGCCTCCAGCATCCACACAACTAGAAAAATTTGCATTTCCTGCGAAAATGCAGTGTGGATGCTGTAAAGCTGAAGCTGTCTGCTGAGAATAGTTGAAAATAGCTGAAGAAGCTGAAGAAATCAAAGTCAGTGTTTAAAAAGTTGTTGAAATTTTAATAACTTTGCAGAACAACATCAAGTTAACAAAAATGTAATAACTTAGCAGAAATGCAATAACTTAGAAGAAACAACAATTCAGCAGAAATGTTGTAGTTTACCAGAAGCTACAACTTAGCAGAAATGTAATAATTTAGAATAACATAACTTAGCAGAAATGATATAATTTAGTAGAAAATTAATAACTTGGCAGAAATATTACAACTTACCAGAACTGCTATAATTTGCAGAAATGTAATTATTAGGAAAAAACTGTATACAGATAACAGCTGAAAATGATGAAGTAACCTCAAAGTTACTTGTTTAACTGTGAAAAATGACCAGAAACATTAGAAAAGGAAGAAAACCAATTCAATTCAATTTATGTAGCGCCAAATCACAACAAAAGTCACCTTAAGGCGCTTCATAGATACAGAGAAAAACCCAACAATCATATGACCCCTATGAGCAAGCACTTTGGCGACAGTGGGAAGGAAAAACTCCCTTTTAACAGGAAGAAACCTCCAGCAGAACCAGGCTCAGGAGGGGCGGCCATCTGCTGCGACCGGTTGGGGTGAGAGAAGGAAGACAGGAATACCAGCCAGCAGATAAACTGATGTGAAACAAAACCAAGGTAAAATTGCAGAATTTACACAGTTGGTGAAATGTAAAAATGGCAACAAAAACCCCCCAAACAAAAAAAAAGAAAACCCACACAAACAACATTTAGTTAATAAATGCACAAGATGATTTGATAATAAATATGGTACCAATCTACAAAATACTGTCGAAATGAAGTCCACATTGTGATATATTTCAGGTGTGGAGAGTCACACAGCTAAACAATCGATGTGCATATTTAAAGAATCAAATAAAGAACATTGTTGTGGAATAAATTACAGTGAATAATAATCACTGCCCTGTGTTAGAAAGTGACTTATGATGAGGTATTAATTGGCTTAACTTTACCTTTAACAGCTTTTCACATAGTGCTGTGACCAGGGTGAAATCCATCATAAAGTAACTGTAAACAGTAGAACCATTAGCATGAATGTTATGGTTCTACTCTGATCAAAACTCAGGTCAGCTGTGTGACAGATGATATAAAATGATAAAGAGGAACACATATAAATGGATGTGACCTTTATGAACTTTTCAAAATGACTTTATATGTCTGACCATTATCTATATATATTAGAGCAGATGTGGAAAACCACTGTTAGACCTACTCTATACTAACACAAACACAGTCGAAAATTCATTGCTAGTGTGACATGTGGTGCTTTTTGCCTTTGACCAATGATATGCTGGTTACTTGGACCAGTTTAGTATTTGCTGTCACAGAGGAATGTTAACCATAATCCAAAAGACAAAACTGACAAATATTTAATTGCAACATGTTTTTGCTTAGTAAAGAATTGAAATTACATGGAAACTGTCACTTAAAGCCTCATTGTAAATATCATCACAACAGATTTTTCCACACGGTTAACAAAGCTCCACCACATCCAATCACTGCATATAAATCTAAATGGTAAATGGTAAATGGCCTGTATTTATATAGCGCTTCAACAGTCCCTAAGGACCCCAAAGCGCTTTACATATCCAGTCATCCACCCATTCACACACTGGTGATGGCAAGCTACATTGCCATAAATCTAAAAGAAAACAACAACAAATAAAATGTAATTAACACAAGGAAAGTCTAAGGAGCTTGGAAAGAAAAGCGTCTGGACTTCTTTGAGTTCCTTGAAGACGTTTCACCTCTCATCCGAGAAGTTTCTTCAGTTCTAAGGGTCAATGGTGGAGAGTCCCAGATTTAAACCCAGTGGGAGTTTCCCCCCAAAGAGGGACAAAGAACCCCCTGATGATCCTCTACCTAATCACATGAGCCAAGGTGTGAAAGTGGGTGTGGGTCCCAATCAGCCAGGGTTTCGGGTGAGCTCATTGTGAAACCTGGCCCCACCCTATCATGTGATTTCCTGAGGTCAGGAAATCACTCCCAAGATGGGAGTGGGCGTTAAGGCGTCTGGGGAGGGAACTCAAAACTGGATTATAGATGGCAGACAGTTGGTGTCGTAAACCACCGCCCCTGTTCAAAGATGGTCGCTCACAGTGGACGTAAATGGCCTCTTTCACTCCTCTTTCAAACCATCTGTCCTCTCTGTCCAAAATGTGAACGTTGGCATCCTCGAAAGACTGACCTTTGTCCTTTAGATGCAGATGAACTGCTGAGTCTTGTCCCGTGGAGGTGGCTCTTCTATGTTGTGCCATGTGCTTGTGAAGTGGCTGTTTGGTCTCTCCGATGTAGAGGTCTGGGCATTCCTCGCTGCACTGTACAGCATACACCACATTGGCCTGTAAATGGCCTGTATTTATATAGCGCTTTACTAGTACCTAAGGACCCCAAAGCGCTTTACATATCCAGTCATTCACCCATTCACACACACATTCACACACTGGTGATGGCAAGCTACGTTGTAGCCACAGCCACCTTGGGGCGCACTGACAGAGGCGCCCAAACATTGTTAGGTTTGTGTTTAGGAGTTTTGTCTTTCGGGTGAACCAGTTTCTGTCTGAGTGTGTTACTGGGTCTGAAGTACACTGGGATGTCGTATTTGGAGAAAACTCTCCTGAGTTTTTCTGATACACCGGCTACATAGGGGATGACATGTTGTTGTGTCTGTCTTTCTTATCCGCCTTCGCTGGTGTCTGATGTTCTTTTCTGTGAAGCTGGAATGCAG
>NW_020328877.1:0-12420 GCF_001858045.2 Oreochromis niloticus | reverse complement strand
TTCTTGTGTCCTTCTCTCACTTCCTGTTTGTTTCCTGCAGATGAGACATGAACAATCACACATGCAGGAATATTTTCAGGGACAGACACACTAGTCTAGCTGGATAGTACATGGATATTTATGTTGGGGGTCTCCAAGGAGTCTGTTTGCAGGGACATTTAGGTCACAGGTGTACCTGAGATAGATGCACTGTGTACCTAATAAAGTCTCAGCCATGTGTATGTTTCCCATGCTGTATGTCCACAGTGACAGAAGGATGAAACACAGTGACAGAAGGATGAAACAAGGCTGGAATCATTTCAGTCTGTGTGTGTGACAGAGGCAGACAGGAGCAGCTAACATTTGGAAATGGAAGCTTAAATACTGGAAACTCTAGATTCACAACTGAATTCACAATAAATTTTTTCAAGTGCACATTTAGCAGCTAATCTAATACTGTTCCTTTGCTTCTACAACTTGAGCAGCTATTGCAATTATAATGCAAGGGAAAAGAGTCACTCATGCAGCCTATTTAGCATTAAGGTCACATCATTATAAAAGAGAAAAGGGTATAGCATTAGCTACTAGTGCTTATTCACCTCAAATTACCTTAGCTGCAGCCTACTTAGCATTAACGCCTCCCTAATATAATGCTAATTTACATCAAATTAGCATTAGCTCATATCGTTATAAGGAAAGAAAAAACGGTATTAGCATTAGCTCTAATAATGATCACCCTAATTAGTTACCCCTAATGGCAGCCTACTTAGCATTAACCCTGACATCGTTAATGCAGGGGATATTTTGGATAATGCTAATTCTCATCAAATTAGCATTATTAATAACGGTAGACTTCGTATCATAACCTTCTGTCATTAATATAAAGCAAACAGTATGACCATTAGCTGTTAATGGTTTCATCTCAAATTAGAATTAGCCACTAATGACGTATTGTTAAATGTAAGAAAAGACATTGTTAGCATAAGCGGATAATGCTAATTCACCTCAAATTAGTATTAGCTAATAACAGCATCTAGCATTAGCTGCTCACATTGTTATAATGCAAGGAAAAGAGTTAGCATACATTAGAGTTAGTAACGGCTGATTAATTCACGTCAAATTAGCATTAGCAAGTAATGGCAGTCTACTTAGCATTAACTCCTCACATCGTTATAATGCAAAGGAAAATAGTTAGCATTATTTGATAATGCTAATTCACATCAAATTAGCAATAGTTATTAACGGTAACACACATCACATTGTTAAAATGGAAGGAAAAATAGTATAAGCATTAGCTACTCATATTGTTAAATGTAAGATAAATTAGCATTAGCTAATAACGGCAAACTGCTTAGCATTAGCTGCTCACATTGTTGGGAAATCAAGAGATATGGTATTAGCATTAGTTGCTTATTCGCTTAAATTAGTGTTAGCCACTAACTTCTTAATGATAAATGAAGGTCATTAATGCTAAATAGGCTTAACTGAAAAAAAGTAGTGTTAGCATTAGCTGCTGCTATTGTTAAAATGTAATAAAAAATAAGATAAAACATTGCTAGCAGTAGTGGATAATGCTAACAACCATCAAATTACCATTACCTAATAATGGCAGCCTTCTTAGCATTAACTGCTCATATTGTTATAATGCAAGGAAAAGAGTTGGCAAAAACATTGTTAGCATTAGTGTATAATGCTAATTCACCTAAATTAGCACTAGCGAATAATGACTACGTACCTAGCATCAACTACTGATATCGATTTAAAGCAAGAAAATATGGTATTAGCATTAGCTTCTAATGCTCTTTCATCTTAAATTAGAATTAGCCACAATGGCGTCCTATTTAGCATTAACGCTTTGCATCGCAGGGGAAAAGTTAAAATTGAATAAAAAAGTGTTCACATTAGCTACTTGTACTGTTAAAGAGTAAGAAAAAACATTGTTAGCATAAGCGGATAATGCTAATTCACCTCAAATTAGTATTAGCTAATTACGGCAACCTACTTAGCATTAGCTGGTCACGTTGTTATAAAGCAAGAAAATATGGTATTAGGATCAGCTGCCAATTCCTATTTACTTAAATTCCTCACTAATATAATGCTAATTCATATCAAATTAGCATTAGCTGCTAGCATCAGCCTACCTAGCACCAGCTGATCACATTGTTAAAAGGGAAGGGAAAAGTGTTAGCATTATCGCGTAATGCTAACTCGTATCGAATTAGCATTAGCTAATAACAGCAGCCAGAAAATATGGTATTAACATTAGCTGCTATTTCCTATTCTCCTAAAATTAGCATTAGCTGCTAATGGCAGCATACTTTGCATTAACTCCTCACATCGTTATAATGCAGATGATGCTAACTCGCATTAAATTAGCATTAGTTAATAACAGCAGCCTTCTTAGCATTAGCTCCTCACATCGTTATAATGCAAAGGAAAATATTTAGCATTATTGATAATGCTAATTCACATCAAATTAGCAATAGTTATTAAAGGTAACACACATCACATTGTTAAAATGGAAGGAAAAATATTGTTAGCATTAGCGGATAAATTAGCTTAGCTAATAACGGCAACTTACTTAGCATTAGCTGGTCACATTGTTATCAAGCAAGAAAATATGGTATTAGCATTAGCTGCCAATTCCTCTTAACCTAAAATTAGCATTAGCTGCTAGCATCAGCCTACCTAGCACGAGCTGCAAACATTATTAAAAGGGAAGGAAAAAGTGTTAGCATTATCGGGTTATGCTAACTCGCGTCAAATTAGCATTAGCTAATAACAGCAGCCTTCTTAGCATTAGCTCCTCACATCGTTATAATGCAAAGGAAATAGTTAGCATTATTGATAATGCTAATTCACATCAAATTAGCATAGTTATTAACGGTAACACACATCACATTGTTAAAATGGAAGGAAAATAGTATAAGCATTAGCTACTCATATTGTTAAAATGTAAGAAAAACATTGTTAGCATTAGCGGATAAATTAGCATTAGCTAATAACGGCAAACTACTTAGAATTAGCTGCTCACATTGTATTAGCATTAGTTGCCAATGCTTATTCACCAAAACTAGCATTACCCACTAATGGTTGTCTACGTCGCATTAACTCCTCACTAATATATGGTAATTCACATCAAATTAGCATTAGCTGCTTAGCATCCGCCTACCTAGCATTAGCTGCTCACATTGTTAAAGGGAAGAGAAAACGATATTAGCATTAGGTGGTAATAATTATTCACCCCTAATTAGAATTAGCCGCTAATGGCAGGATACTTAGCATTAACTCTCCACATCGTTATAATGCAAAGATGCTAACTCGCATTAAATTAGCATTAGCTAATAACAGCAGCCTTCTTAGTATTAGCTGCTCACATTGTTATAATGCAAAGGAAACGATATGAGCATTAGGTTCTAATGCGTATTTGCCTTAAAATTAGCATCAAGTTAGCATTAGTTAATAACGGCCCACTGGAAAAGTTCAGAACTAAAGATTTAGGAGTGTTTTCTCGATAGCTCTTTCTCATTTGAGAAACATATAAATTCTGCTTTTAAAACCAGCTGTAAGGTTATATTGTGATTGTCATTTATGCTTAGAAATATTTACTCATATATGCTTAGAGTTTTATAATCGATTGCATAATGATAGAGGTTTGATCCTTAGTAGTCTGTAAAGACTCTGTGTGCCTTCCAGAGTGCTCTGGCATGCACACACAGCTTGGGGTCATGAGAGAGGTCGTACCTTCTCTTACTCATTTATGGTGTAGGAGGACACCTACTCTGTGTCTGGTTAAGTATAAGAGTCCTTTGTTAGGGGGCCGCTGGACTCTTAGCACCAGCTTTGGGGTCACAGGGTCACATCTAGAACACACACACACTGGTTCCAGCGGTGGCTCTGTGCTAGACGACCCATCACCAGCTTTTCCAGCTGTTTCCACTGGTTACCAGTACATCGTAGAATCCACTTCCAGATCTTGTTGTTTGTCTTTAAATCTCTGAGTGGATTGGCTCCATCTTATCTCTCTTTAACAAAAATAATCCAAGTAGAGCCCTCAGGTCTGCAGATAAGCAGCTTCTGACCAGAACTAGACGTAAAAACAGAGGTGAGCTTTATCGATGGCTGCAGCCAAACTCTGGAACAGTCGCCCTTCACATCAGGTCGTCACCAACACTCGACATGTTTAAAACCCGGTTGGAAACACATTTGTACTCTGTAGCTTTCAATTCTGACGAGTCTTTATAGTAATTACTGTGTATGTTTCCTATTTTATCTTACTCTGTGCAGCACTTTGGCTCAAGCTGTTTTTAAATGTGCTGATAAATAAATGTAGATTTCTTTGAATAAAACAGTGGAGCCGAGCTTTGAGCTCAGTGTGTAACAGTGTGTGTATGAGAGCCATGTAATGTCCATGTGTGCATGCTGACTGCTCTGACCCCTCCTCCTTTCAGGGTGGAGCCTGCTGGAGTCCGATGGTTGAGACCAGGTCTGAGGAAGTGTAAGTGTGTTTTTAATGGGATTCATGAAAACAAAGCAGCACACATTCAACCATCTTCATCATGTCAGGAGTCATCATCAAAGTGTCAATCAATGAACAGATGATGGATCAATAACTGCAGCTGGATTGTGTTTGTTCTCTCCATCAGATTCCTGTCAACTCACATCGACACAAACACAGTGAACACAAAGCTCCAACTGTCTGACAACAACAGGAAGGTGACACATGTGGAGGAGGTTCAGTCATATCCTGATCATCCAGACAGATTTGATGTTCATCAGCTGCTGTGTAGAAATGGTCTGACTGGTCGCTGTTACTGGGAGGTCGAGTGGAGAGGAAACGTTTGTATATCAGTGAGTTACAGAAGAATCAGAAGGAAAGTAGGCAGTTATGACTGTGGTTTGGATACAATGATCAGTCCTGGAGTCTGGACTGCTCTGATGATGGTCCTCGTTCTGTCTGGCACAATAAGATAAAACATTCTTCTTCTTCTCCTCCTCCTCCTCCTCCTCCTCCTCTGTCTCTAACAGAGCAGCAGTGTATGTGGACTGTCCTGCTGGCACTCTGTCTTCTACAGAGTCTCCTCTGACACTCTGATCCACCTCCACACCTTCAACACCACATTCACTCAAACTCTTTATCCTGGGTTTATGGTCAAGTATGGTTCCTCAGTGTCCCTGTGCTGAGTGTAAAGAGTGTCTCCTGTTAGAGAAACACTCTGACTGTTGAACAGATAGTTCAGTCTGTACATGTCTGTCTCTTTCACTCACAAACACGTTTCACATTCATGGATTCAATCAGTTGATGTTTGAAACTCTTCTAAATGATTCCTTGTAAACTTCTTCCTCTTCAGTCCTTTAAAGATGGAAGCTCCCATTATTCAGGATCCACATGTTGTTTTTCGGTCTTTTTCCACTCAAAGCTTCACAGTGAATATCAGTATGTTGTGTTCTCTGAAGCTCAATTCACATCAGCTCCTCTGCATTTTCAACAAGTCTGAGCTCATTAAAATGAATCCAAATGTTTGATTTCTCTTCTTAATGGGATATTTGCAACTCTCCACCTGCTCTTACTGTTGCACTCATTTTTGGAAGTTCATCATTTGAAAATGTTTCAGCCATATGAGCTGAAATTATTGGCTCAATAGATTTGAATGCAAGTCTAAGCAGAATCTGATTGTATTGAGGGATATAATGCATGTTGCTTATCTAATAAACAGCAAAGGCTTCAATCCTCATGTGAAACTAGTCTTGTGTTTTTCCCATGTTGAACAAGAACATGGTGCAGGATGTTGGTAACAGCTTGGTTATCAAACTCTTAGAAACATGTAAATATGTGTGTATTGTATGTTCTATTTTGTCTAATTGATTGTGCCAAAGGTTCTAATACAAGCGAACAGAAGCGGGGACCAAGCACAGCCTTGTTATTTCCTCTTTGCAGAACAAAGCTATTTGAGAGAGAACCATTAACTTTGATTCTTGCGGTGGAGAATATATAGTGCCCTCACCATATTAACAATTCCCTTATGTAAGCCAAATTTATCCAAGACTTTATATAGAAAGTCCCAATTTACAGAGTCGAAGGCTTTTTCTGCATCAGTACTCATAAGCATGGCTGTACTCTTAGATATCTGTATCTGATGTATTACATGAAGAGTTCTGCGTATATTGTCCTGGGTCTGTCGTTGTCTTATGACCCTGTTTGGGTCATTGCAAATCAAGTCGGGTAAAAATTCTTCCATTCCTGGCCATTATCAAGTAAACAGTCTGTAATCGATGTAAGAACAGAAATAGGTCTATATGAGCCACACTCCATTTTGTCTTTCCCTTCTTTCGGAATAGCCGAGATAATAGCCTCTTTCCAACTCGACGGGATTTGCGCTGTTTTTAACACCCAGTTAAAAGTAGTGAGTAATGTAGGGATCAAGTCCTGTTTAAATTCCCGATACCACTTCGCGGTGTAACCGTCGGGGCCCGGTGATTTATTTGGTTTCAACCTTCGTAAGTTAGCTTCCGTCACCTCCGCTATCATCATTTTATTTTGTTCTTCATTAAGGCTTGGTAGGCATAAAGAATTTAGGAAATCGTCCATTTCATACTCCAGTCCCGCCTGGGACTCTCGCGTATAATGTTTTATAAATGATTCAAGGCCTCCTGTATCTTACTAGGATGAGTCATTGTTTCCCGTCTTTGGGTGTTTATTTTAGTTACAGTATTCTCCGCTATCTTCTTCTTAAGTTTCCACGCTAAGATTTTCATTGATTGCTATCCCCTTCATAATATTTCTGTTTCAAATATAACATTTCTCTTTATCATCTGTGTGCTCAGCGTATTTATTTCATTTCTGACCGATGTTAGTTTCTGCATAGTGCCCGCTGAAGGCGTATGTTTATGCTCCCTTTCTAATTGTTTTGAATCTCTTGTAATTCTTCATTTTTTCTCTCTTGCTTTTTTTGGAAGGAGGCAAACGCTATGATCTTCCCCTCATGACAGCCTTTAACGCATCCCATAGTATCAGGGGAGACAGAGTTGGTGTATTCTAGTTAACGCAGTACTGAAACACTCCAGCAGAGGGCGCTGTTAAGTCCTTATTGTAACACAGTTACTGTGTGCAGTTATACTTCATACATAATCTGCACTTATTTCCATCAGACATGCTGTCAGTAAATGATTGTTTCTATTGATTCTACTTCCTGTTGACTAGTTTGATGACAGTGAACAATCACAGCTGATTGTGTGATGATGTAAACTGTCACTGTTACATTCAGTGTGTGTGACATCATGTTAGTGCAGCTGATAACAGCCTGGTTATGATGCTGTTAGAAACACATGAACGTGTCCATAGATCAGTGTGTGTTTAACATGAGAGCTTCAGCCCTGCTGATGTGTTCAATAAAGACATGCAGGAAAACTGATGAGACTCTGAAATAACTCTTTATATTTATAATGTAACTCTGCATCAAAAGAACAACAAAGGATCCCAGACAGGTTTATGTCAACAAAGACGATTCTGATGTTTCTGTGTTTCTAACAGTTTGACATTATTAGTAAACAGACTGCAGTGAACAGGATTTATAAAGAGCTTATATATAAAGATATGACAGCTGTTTGTTGATCACTCTGTGTTTGGACCTGATCAGTCCAGCTGTTTACTTGAAATATGTTCATTTACCTGTGACGTTATATTTATGTTTTGTCTCTGTTGAAAAACACATTTAATGTCCCTCAGATTTTTCTCCCAGATGAATAAATATAAAAATGACACAAACTGACTGCAGCTACTTTTGTCCTTTCTGTCAGAAACCTTCATGTGACTCATGAGAGACACGTTTCAGCTGTTTGTGACAGATCAGAGGCCAACAAGTCATTTATAACACTTTCCATCATTGTTTAGCACAAACACATGTTGACACAGCAGCGGGGCCGCAGTGAGAGTCAGAGCCAGGAGATAAAAACTCCTGTTTGACCACAGCCTCAGTTTGTTCCTGCAACACTTCCTGTTGTTGACTGGGTGGAGTCAGGAAGCCAGCGAGGCCCTGCAGGACTGAGACTGCAGACTGGGACGTGCTCTGTGATGGAGATCAACAGCATCACTGACTGTTTCTGTGAGGACACCATCATCCCAGCAGGGCTGTTTCCCAACAACAAGCCTGGACCATCAGAGACCTGAAGCTGCTGCTGAATGAAAGAAGAGGATCTTCAGGTCTGGAACAAGGACGAGCTGAGAGTGTTAATAACGTTACTAATGTTCAGTTACACTTTACTAGGTCACATCTGTGACACACGTCACTTAAATAAAGAAGGAAATATTGGCTCTGTTTTATCTGCTGGGCCAAAGTGACTCCCCGTATTTAAACTGCTATGAATAACTTGTTGGTCTATAATATGTGAAACATGTGTCAATGTCTCCATCATGAAAGATATCAGGTCATCTTGAGCCACAAAAACTTCCTATCATGAGGTAGAAGCTGGAATCAGTTTTGTTGCAGAGGACGTTTATATATCCCATATTTATCCAGTTAAAGTCACATTGAAATTCAAAAATGTCTTTTCAAGAGTCGTCTGTCCAAGAGGAGCAGAAACAAATATAACAACAGTTATTTAAGCTGTTTTAAAGGCCACAAAGGAGCAGATTGGTTATAATGCAGCTGCTTCAGAGGAATAAGATGAACACTGTTTTTATTTCATGTGTAACACCTTTCAATCATGTGTTGACTAAAGTCTATTGACCAGTATAAGTAAAGACATCACACACACACACATGGAAACACTGAAACCTGTTTTTGGTGCAGCAGCGGTCCCAGCTGCTCGCCTTTATCTAGACTGGGTCGGCTGCTTATCTCAATATAATCAATGTTTAAAGTTCTCAGTGTTTCTGTGTTGCTTCGTATAGGATCTCCCAGCATCATCACTGTGCTGTCCAATCATTGTGTGCTAGGTTACCCTTATAGTGCGATGTGTGTTTGCACAAAGAGAGCATGTGTGTCAAATATAAATAAGCACAGAACAGAAAAAGCTGCAGTTTCTTCTATTTAGAGTCAAGTTAGTGTTTTGTGTCTTTGTTGAGGCCTAATGTCAAGCAGAGGTGTGTGTAACTGGACTGCTCTGTTATATGTGTGAAATGTGTCTTCAGCATCATCTTCGTCACTGCTGATTCCTTTGTGTCATCATGTGTTGAGAAGAGAGAACAGTTATAACGGAGGAGCAACAGGAAGCCCTGAAATCTGCATCCAACAAGGAAGTGTTGGCTCACCAGTGATCCCAGCAGAGCCACTGGTTGGCTCCAGTTGTTATAGATTCAGTGATGTTGTTGCTACAGATACATGTTAGCATCTTTATTGTAGTAAAGTCTTGTAATGTGAAGCTAGAAACAAGGCAGGAAACAGCTCCATGATCTGATCTTAATGATGTGTTTTTATTTCTGTCTTCAGAACTGGATTGAAACTATCAAAGGTCTAAAAACAGCCTCAACCCTCCCAAAGACAAACTTTACACACGTCATCTTTCAGCTACAATCTTTGTTGCAGGGATCTCTGCCAAACAAGGCTGAGAGAAGATTTCTTACAGCTGTCATGTTGATGCTGTTTCAATCTTTGGGCAAACACACTCATATATTAGGGCTGATATCAGGGCTGCACAAGTTCTTTGTGATCATGAATAATAGAAGTGTGCCTGTTGAAGATCATGTTTCTACATGATTATATGTCCTGTTATTGTTCTGTATTATATTCAGCTTTCAGCATCCTTTCCCAGCCCCTGTTACACATACATACAAAGCCAATCTGACTGTGAGCCAATGTGTTTGATAGTTTGTGTTGGATCAATAGATTTGACAGACTTGGTTCTCATCCAGAGGAAACAGTCCAAATTCAGATCTAATGAAATGATGGAGGCTGTTTCCTACCACGGTGCTAATGTGTGACTAACAGGCTCATGGTCTCCAGCAGACAAGCGCCTGGAATGAGGTGAGCTGAGTGTTGCTTTGGTGGGTCTGTGCCCACGTCATGCATCAGGATTCATATTGGCAATAGTTCATATCTCTGTTCTTTAGCCTTCATCACAAAGCTGTGAAGGAAAAACAAACATCTAACAGGATTTGATGGATGCAAAGTCCACTGAGCTCTTTGTCATTTACAAACTTGTCCAACCAACAAGAGCACAGATGAAAAACACAGTGACACTTAAAGGATTTTGCCATATATGAGCATAGATTACTTTCATATAGATTTGCAATGCAGGCTTTTGGTGAGCCGCTGGGTTCTGTCTAATAATCATCTCAGCATTTTACAATAGAATAGCTCTTTATTAGCTCTTCATTTATTGTTATTGGACATGAAACAAGGAAGCTGTGTTTCTCATTGGATGTTAGTTTCATGTTCATCAGGATCATTTTCTAAAGAGCTGATATTTAGACCATTTACTGCACTGGCTGCACATTCTGTCTACATTTCTCTGTATGTGCTGTGTTTGTCTTTCATATTTCTCCATATTGACACAAACAGTGAACAGCAGTAGATCTACTCTTCATCTGTTTTAGGCCCAGTGAAAGATCTGAAGCAGAAATGGTGTCATTAGGAGAAGAAGAACGGCGAGGAGGCAGCAGCTCTTAAAGATGAAACACAGCAACTTAGCCCTGAGCTCAGAGAGCTTCACATGAAAAAGCTCCTCAAGCAGATCATGTCAGAGGTTTGTCATCAACAGGAGGAACTGTTCATATCATAGAATGAAGGATGCTGTCAGCTGGATGAAGAAGGTTATTTAATGGCAAACGTTCACATTGAAGTCAAATTGTTGTGGTGTTGAACAGATTCATGGACTGATTGTCTCCAGAATGTTAGAAGAGCTTCAATGAATCATTAGAAACAACTTACAGCTGCACAGTTGTGTCAAACACATCTTTGTGTCATTGTGGGATTTTTGTGTTTCTACATGTGACACACGTCTAAAACATGCACACAATTTGAAGACAAACAGGGATCATTTGTTCCCACAGCCAGATGCTGAGAGCCATTTCCTTGTAGTCCTGTGTCTATATATATGTACCATTAGATGTTATTGGAATGATTGTCAGCTTTGATAGTTTCATGTATGTTTAGCTGGACGGCTGTTTGATCCTCCACATGTTTAAAGGTGTCCAGTCCTGAGACACTGGGGGTGGAAACAGCTGTGATGTCATTGGACTGTCACAAAGACAGAAGTGCATGAAGTGAGCAGCCAAGGAGCCGCTGATGTTTTGGATTCAACAGCATTTGAAAGGTTGACACAGACACATTTGCACATAGAAAGCTGAATTTGTCATATGCCACAGTGAACTCACTGTTCAGTGTTTTTCAGGAAGCTTCTTAACTGCCTCTGCTGCCAAACAAGCAGCTGATGTCCTTGAGAAGAAGCTGAAGAAGTCTTCAACAACAAATACAGGAAGTGGACTTTCAAATACTAGATTCACTTTAGACTCACACAAGAAATGACTCAACTAGCTGTGTTTGATTGACTCCTTTGACTCTATGAAAGCTCAGTGTGTGTCTGTACACAGACTGTTGTGTTGGACTATTATTCAGTTGTCTGCTTTTCAAATGTCTGCATCTCAGTGTAGATGAGGCTGGGGTCATGGGAGGCCACCATAGCAGTCTCTTCAACATCATGACATCATCATAAATGCTGCTGGACTGTCTGATGGGCTGACGGTGAAAAAGCCGTCGGGAAGGAAACAGAAGACATTTCAGAGGCTGCAGCAGATTTCTTTGATTTGGGGCCTTTTTCAGCTTTATTGGACAGAGCAGTGAAGATAAGTGACAGCAAAGCAGAGGGAGAGAGAAAGGGGCGTGTCAGAATCAAAGCCAGGCCAGCTGCTCTCCACCTCGTGGCACATGGTCACCTGCTCATCCTAGTGAGCTCCACCAGCAGCCCTTTCACACAGTTTACACTGTCAAACACTGTGTGTGGACCTCAGCTAACAATAGGCTACATTTAAGTCTGGACTACATGCTTTATATTGAGGCAGATTTTTACCTGTTTTTATTCCATCAGCAGCTCAACATCATGAGCAGCTTTGACATAAAGACATCAAACTCAAGCTGACTTTAAACTGGATCTACTTTTAATACAGGGGCTCAAAACAACAACATCTTTATTATATATCAGGACAGAAAGTCATTCATCTCAAATGGAAAACAGCTTTATTTGGAATAATCAGCACTATCAACTGGTTTGGGATCTCCACCAGTTTCATGTCTTTACAGCTTCTCCAACAAAGTTCCTGTAAAATCAGCATCTTATTGGTTTGATAGTGATTGATTATTCAGTCCCAATCTGCTGTCATCTAAAGAACAAAATGATGTTTCTATGAGTCAAAAAGCTCCAGATGTTGTTCACAAAGAAAACAAAGATTAGGAACTTAAACACAAAGTGTTTGGAGCCAAAATGTTCCCAAGCTGCTCTTTTTGA
>NW_020328876.1:0-10287 GCF_001858045.2 Oreochromis niloticus | reverse complement strand
TGGTCCAAAGGTACAACACGGATGCTGACTTTCAAAGCAGACAGAAGCAATATCTGTCCAAAGGTACAACACGGATGCTGACTTTCAAAGCAGACAGAAGCAATATCTGGTCCAAAGGTACAACACGGATGCTGACTTTCAAAGCAGACAGAAGCAATATCTGGTCCAAAGGTACAACACGGATGCTGACTTTCAAAGCAGACAGAAAAATACATAAGAACAAAATATGCATCGGATCCAAACTACAGGCACAAACAAAAAATCAATTCATGCCAGTATCATAATGACTCACAATTCAGACTGCACCATATACAGCGCTGTGCAGAGTACCAGAGACACAAAATGGCTACCACTGCATCTTTCGCCATTTATAAAAAGTTGTGTGCGCAGAGAATAAAGAAGAAATACAGACGACTAGTAACACAATTCCAGCAGGGTCCACAGTCTGAAGCACAGCCCCAGCTTGTAGTGAATAGTGTGATGCAAGCAGCCACATTAGCTTTCCGTGAAACAATTAAGTTAGGACCACCCATGTCTGTACAGTGTGCCACAGAACTCTGTTTCCTAATCAATTAAACACTGCAAAAGATCAAAGTATGTTAAAAATAGTCACATTGTTGACACTTGCTTGACAGGAAAATTTGTCCATGTTTGTGATGGGGAATGCTCAGCTAATTGTACTTTCCAAACACAGAATGGAGGAGTGGATTTGCTACAACTGTGACAGCCACCTACAACGAGGAAAGATCCCTTCCATCGCAGTGGCAAACAATTTAGCACTAGCACCATTCCAATTGAACTGAGTCAATTAAATGTACTAGAACGACAACTGATTGCTAAAATTCTCCCGTTTGCCAAAATCATTGCATTACCAAAAGGACAGCAAAGAGCCGTACATGGGCTGTTGTTTTTGTGTACCGTCGGATGTGGAAACCACAGTAACTGTCTTCCCAGACCTAGCAATGAAGCCCAGCTCCTGCAGGTACAACTGAAAAGACACATCAGATTCAAAGGATACCAACACTTCTACACTGTGAACATGAAGAATGTGTTAGCAGGATTATCAAAGCTAAAGAGATGCATTCAGAATACAAAGATGTATCTATTGATGATGACGCTACTTTTGCTGATCCCAAATAATCAGATAATCGAGACGGAACATGACACTGCTGATGCAGATATTCAAGATGCACTGCCCAGAAACTTCGACAACCAAATTGTACCAGAAAGAAGAACCACTGAGGATACAACAGCTGGAATACTTGAGCCATGTCATGATGTAAACGAACTATTGGAGCCTGAACAGTCAAATGGAGAGCCCTTACAAGATACGGAGAAAGAAAAGGAAGAACTTCGGCCTGGTCTTGTTCTAGACACCTGTATGCAACCACCAGATATAGCACAGGACATTTTATCATATGGTGAAGGAATATTTAGCATTGCACCCGCCCAAGGAAATAGACCTGTTGGCTTCTTCTCTGTTCCTAAACTTGAAGCCATGGCCTTTCCTGTGCAGTTCCCAACTGGACAGAACACATTAGATGAAGCCAGACAAGTCAAACTGTCCCAAGCATGTATTTTAATACACGGCTGTTCTCTGCAGATACACGGTTTGCAACTGACCAAAGCTACCTATTCTTTGCACAGTTTGTAACAGAAACACACATGGCTACAAACAGCATGTCCATCCAATTGCGCAAAGGTAAGGCAATCACCAAGGATGGACGTAGAATTTGTAACAGAATGCTTCAAAATAAAGACGAAGTGGAGAGACTGATAAATAACAAAGATGCAACACGCTTCATGAAACCTCTGAGAGGTACTCCAGCCTATTGGGAGAAGGCACTGAAAGATCTGCATGCTATGGTCAGACAGTTAGGAAAGCCGACTTTTTTCCTGACATTTTCAGCTGCTGAAATGAGATGGCCTGAGGTTGTTGAGGTCATAAAAACTCAACAAGGTGAACAAGTGGATTTTTCACAACTTGACTGGAACACAAAGTGTGAAATTCTCCGAAGCAACCTGTGACTGTGATGCGATTGTTTGAAAAAAGAGTCGATGCACTAATGACAACACTGATCCTGTCCCCAGCACAGCCCATCGGTGAAGTAGAAGATTACTTTTATCGAGTGGAGTTTCAGGCCAGAGGTAGCCCTCATATCCATTTACTGGTTTGGGTCAAAGATGCACCTAAATTTGGAAGCGACCTTGAAGACCACGTGTACAAATTTATTGACAAGTACATAACATGTAAGATGCCTGACCAAAATGCCGATCCTGAACTTCACAAAATTGTGTCTGAGGTTCAAGTCCACAGCAGAAATCACTCCAGATCCTGCAAAAAAGGTAATGTGTCATGTAGGTTTGGGTTCCCCAAACTACCGGTAGACCAAACAATGATCACTTTCCCAAGCCCAGATGACGATGATCACAATGATAAGCAGCATAGCACAAGTAAGGAGAAAGGCACAAATGAAAAACAAAAGCAAAAAAACAGACGAATGGCGCTCGCAAAAAAACAGAAAGAGGCCAAAGAAAAACTCCAGCCATTGAGAGATTTGCTCTGTGACCCAAATTCCTCGTTTGAGGACTTGTCTGAGCTGCTTCACAAATGCAGATTAACTTATGAACAATACTTGGATTGTGTCTTCAATTTAAGCAATGGCCATGTCATCCTCTTAAAGCGTGAACCTAATGACTGCTGGGTGAATGCATACAATGCAGATCTGCTGAGAGCCTGGAATGCCAACATGGACATCCAATATGTCATTGATGACTACAGCTGCCTGATGTACATGATGTCTTATGTCTCTAAACCCGAATTTGAGATGACACAATTTCTTAATGGAGTCATCCAGGAGGTCAAAAAGTCCAATGTCAATGAAAGAGATGAAATGAAACAGATAATGCAGGCATATGCTAAACACAGAGAAGTCAGTGCCCAAGAATCCGTGGCAAGAGCATGCAGCCTGCCACTAAAAAAGTGTTCACGCAGTGTGGTGTTCATACAGACTGATGATGATGCCCTGAAAATGAGTCTCCCGATGAGCAGGTTGCAGAGCATGGCACCAGATGATGAAATGTGTGGATGTCTGGATTGCCAGAAAAATATGCAAACAGACCCAGAACGCCTGAGTTTGAAAGAATGTGTTTGGCTGAATTTGCTTCAGAGTACAGGATTCTCTACAGCCGTCAAACAGAGTCAAAAAATGCCATCCCTCTTTTGAATAACATGGGTTATATTCAAAAGAGAACAAGAGGGAAACCTGCAATAATCAGATATCCTCGCTTCTCAGAAAAGAAACAACCAGAGAAGTTTTAGCAGACTACTAAAACTTTATTTTCCACATCGATCAAATGATGACCTTAAAAACACAGAACACCCCACATCCGAACAGTTCTACAAAAGTGGACGAAAACATGGTTTTGCAGTACGGCCAATTGTTACCTTTAACAAAAAGCGTTATGAAAGCCATGGCAAAACAATGGAAAGGGCATTGGAACAGATTGAACAACAAGGCCCACTTATCAATGCATGGAACACCTTTGCACCTGAGGTTGAAGTAGATCGTTTAGAGTGTGTGGCCCAACGACAATCCAGACATGACACTGACGAAAATGAAATGGACATTGTTCCAGACTACCAAGTCAGTGGTAGCAGCAGTGGAGCCATGCCAGCAATCATAGCACCAAAGCTGAGCCCAGACTTTGTCAGAAAAATGTACCAAAGTCTGAATGAAACCCAAGCATCCATATTCTACGCAGTGCGTGAGTGGTGTTTCAAACTTGTGTGGGGTCACTGTCCTGAGCAGTTCTTTTATTTTGTCTCTGGAGGAGCTGGCTGTGGAAAATCACATGTTATCAAGTGCATATATGAGGAGGCAACAAAGATTTTGCACCAACTCCCCAGATTCCGTGACCAAGCAGACATGTCCTACCCTGCAGTCTGCTGGCTGCATTTACTGGCACTGCAGCTTTTAACATATCTGGGAAAACACTGCACTCTCTGCTAAAGCTGCCAAAATCTTTAAAACCGCCGTATCAGGGACTGGGGAATGCACTGGATGAAGTGAGAGCTTCACTTTCAAATGCAGAGATTCTGGTCATTGATGAGATATCTATGGTTTCTAAAGACCTTTTTGCCTACATCCACTGGAGACTTCAGCAGATCAAAGGAAACAAGAAGCCTTTTGGTGGGATGTCTATCCTTGCAGTAGGAGACTTTTACCAGCTGCCACCCCTTGGAAAAGCCAAACCACTCTGTGTGTACGAGGACAATGTCCTTGATCTCTGGAAAGACTATTTCCACATGGTCAACCTGACAGAAATCATGCGACAGAAAGATGATCATTCTTTTGCTGAAGTTCTGAACAGGATAAGAGTAAAGCAAAAAACAGATTCTCTTGAAGCCAATGATAAAGCCTTGCTCACACAGGCTATCCATGACATAAAAGACTGTCCATCTAATGTATTACACATTTATGCTACAAACAAAGAGGTGGACAAACACAATTCAGCAACTGTAACTGCTCTTCATTCTGATATCATAAATATTCAGGCCGAAGACTACAGAAAAGACCCACGAACGGGTGAGATGGTCCTGCTGGCAGATATGATGAAAGGCAACAAAAGAGATTTACCTGATAACATACAAGCTGCACCTGGAGTGCGTGTTATGATTATTAGAAATTTGGATGTTGAAGATGGGCTTGTTAATGGGACATTTGGAACAATCACGAACATTGTGACAACCACACAGGATGGACCAAAAACTGTGAATCTCATTGGACTTACGCTGGACAATCAAAATTCTGGGCAAAAATTTCGCAGAAAAATACAAGGATCCTCAGACAACCTGGTATATATTGAGAAATGTGAAGAATCTACAAGTAAAAAAGGAGTTCTTCGCAGGCAATTTCCAATGAAGTTGGCCTTTGCATGTACAGCTCACAAAGTACAAGGCATGACAATGGAGTCAGCAGTAGTATGTTTGAAGCGTGTTTTTGAACCTGGAATGGCCTATGTTGCACTCAGCCGCACAACCTCACTTAAAGGACTCTACATCACAGACTTTGATGAAAGGAAAATCTATGCTGATCCTGCCATCACAGATGCACTCAAAAATATGAGACATGCATCATTTGAGAATGCAAGACCACTGTTGCAATTCTTAAAATCAGTTGTTCCACAGTCCCCACGTTGACAATTATCCATCACAATGCACAAGGTCTCCCAACTCACATGGAGGACATGAGATGCCACCATGAACTCAGCCTTGCTGATGTTTTATGCATAACAGAAACTCACTTGTCTGGATCATCAGTTTCTCCCCGCTTCCAGCTCGAACAGTACAACATGGCCACACGCAACAGACACGTCTCTTACACAAACCATACAGACATGGCAAAGGTAAATGGCGGTGGAGTTGCAATGTACTACAAAACAGTTCTTACAGCAGAGTCTCGAAAATACCTGCAAAATGTGACTGACCTTGAATTGTTGTTATCAAGGTTGAATCGCCAGTCACAGCTTTGATAGCAACTGTATACAGGCCACCAAATTACAGCCACGTGAGGTTTTTACCACAAATGCAATGTCTTTTGGACTCATTGGAAATGATGAATTGCCAACCAATTATTGTTTGTGGAGACTTCAATGAGGACCTTATGAGCAGAGGAAAAAAACCCATCCAAGAACTGTTTCAGTCAAGAGGATATGCACAACTTATTACTGCTGCAACTACCGAAAAACACACATTGATTGATCACCTTTACATATCACAGCCATACGCCTGCCTCCAATCAGGTGTTCTGAATACATATCACAGTTATCACAACCCCATTTATTGTGTAATTCACTAACACAAAATGACTGCAAGGTTGTGAGGGATATGGACTTGCCAAGTGATCTTAGTGTCTTTGCAACTGAGCACACTCTACACCAACAAGGACAGCTCACCAGTGGGAGCTGATAGATAAGACTGCTCTCATCCATTGAAGAGCTGACCAGAAACGTGAACAGAGAGACTGCAACTGCACCTGATGGGATCCCTGCCATAACAGGTAATTGTATTTTTGTTTCTTACTTTATATTGTAACATTTGATATTGTTTGAAACAAACTATAATCTCATCCATTATTAAGTCATCCATTCATTCATAACTCCTCAGATGTGTTCTGTCCAGTGAAGGCAGTGAGAAGCCCTACACTGATCTTGAAACTGTGCCACGCTAGTAGAGACCGGCTACAAGGATGGGCAGGTATAGTGAAATTAAAATGCACCTTTTGGTTCAACAGGTTTATATATACAGTCAAGTGATCAAAAGACACCAGTATTAAACCCATTTAAACCAACTACATGCTTGGATTGGAACTGTATACAGGCCACCAAATTACAGCCACGTGTGGTTTTACCTCAATAGCAACTTACCCATCCAAAGACACCAGTATTAAGCAAATTTCTTTTTTTACTACCTTTTTAATATAGTTTTGGGTCATTTAGTTCTAAAGTTAGATTTGTTTTCCAATTATTTTTAGAACTTCATTACTTGCCATTTCGCTAACTGAAGAGCTGCGCTTTGTGATGTCTCTTGTTTTATTGTTTTAAATTGTGTTTTCCTTTTATCTGTTTCTAGCTGTTTTCGCAAAGTCAGCCAACCACTTGCTTCCAAATGACCCTTATCCAGAAGTATCCGTGAGTGCCTCATCAACAGAAACTAAAGTGGAGACCTACCTCTCAGAGAAAAACGCACACATAAGAAAAGCCGACCCACTTCAGTACTGGGAAGAACATCCTAATCTGTTTCCCTCTATGGCTGCTGTTGCGATCCCAGTGTGCCCCCTGTAGCTCTGTGGACAGTTTTGGATTTGTTTACATCTCACCCAACCGCTCACGGCAGATGGCTGCACCTCTCTAAGCCTGGTTCTGCCGGAGGTTTCTTCCTGTTAAAAGGGAGTTTTTCTGAACACACTCTACCACCAACAAGGACAGCTCACCAGTGGGAACTGATAGATAAGACTGCTGATGTGCTCTCATCCATTGAAGAGCTGACCAGAAACGTGAACAGAAGACTGCACCTGATGGGATCCCTGCCATAACAGGTCATTTGTATTTTTTTGTTTCTTACTTTATATTCTTTGAAACAAACTATAATCTCATCCATTCATTAAGTCATCCATTCATTCATAACTCCTCAGATGTGTTCTGTCCAGTGAAGGCAGTGGAGAAGCCCTACACTGATCTTGAAACTGTGCCACGCTAGTAGAGACCGGCTACAAGGATGGGCAGGTATAGTGAAATTAAAATGCACCTTTTGTTCAACAGGTTTATATATACAGTCAAGTGATCAAAAGACACCAGTATTAAACCCATTTAAACCAACTACATGCTTGGATTGGAACTGTATACAGGCCACCAAATTACAGCCACGTGTGGTTTTTACCTCGCATGGCGACTTACCTCATCAGAAGACACCAGTATTAAGCCAATTTCTTTTTTTTTTACTTCATTTTTAATTTAGTTTTGGGTCATTTAGTTCTAAAGTTAGATTTGTTTTCCCAATTATTTTTTAGAACTTCATTACTTGCCAGTTTGCTAACTGAAGAGCTGCGCTTTGTGATGTCTCTTGTTTTATTGTTTTAAATTGTGTTTTCCTTTTATCTGTTTCTAGCTGTTTTCGCAAAGTCAGCCAACCACTTGCTTCCAAATGACCCTTATCCAGAAGTATCCGTGAGTGCCTCATCAACAGAAACTAAAGTGGAGACCTACCTCTCAGAGAAAAACGCACACATAAGAAAAGCCGACCACTTCAGTACTGGGAAGAACATCCTAATCTGTTTCCCTCTATGGCTGCTGTTGCGATCCCAGTGTGCCCCCTGTAGCTCTGTGGACAGTTTTGGATTTGTTTACATCTCACCCCAACCGGTCGCGGCAGATGGCCGCCCCTCCCTGAGCCTGGTTCTGCCGGAGGTTTCTTCCTGTCAAAAGGGAGTTTTTCCTTCCCACTGTCGCCAAAGTGCTTGCTCATAGGGGGTCATATGATTGTTGGGTTTATCTATATACATTAATGCTTGTATGCTTTTCATTTATACTTTTGCCTTACTCTTCAGTTCATAATATAAAGTTACTTGAATGGTTTCCTTTTCCTTTTTTATTTTATATTGCTTTGCTATTTACCACAATCTAAATATCATGTTTAAATGTCATACATTATTGTAAATGGTATCTGTACAAAATATTGTTTGAATAACATGATACATTTATTAGTCCCACAACGGGAAATTTCATAATTTGCATGTGGTATTTTCCCCTTTGACATTAAAATACCTTTGAAATACAAATTGAATACCGCTTAATGGACATCTTTTTTTCTACCACTTTAAACGACTCAAAACTGTAAAATCTAAATTGTAACTTCTCTGAACACCTGACACTGAAGCATAATTTATTTTCTTTTATATCTATTAACTTATTTTGTAATCATGTAACTGGAGCATCTTTCTCTCATCTCTGTATGCCGCATATAACAGAGATCACAATACAGCTTACTTTGCTTTAAGTTGAAAATCAGCTGTATTCCATTTCCCTCCTTGTGGTATAAAAAGCAAACTATGCTCATGTTGCATCTTGCTCCCTCTGGTGTTATAAATGGCAACCGGCACTAATTGAACCACATTAAAGGCAAACTACACTCATTGGCAGTAGCATAGGCACACATAAAATTTCTTCTGAAATTTTCGCTTTCTAGTTATTATGTGTGCCTATGACAAGAGGCACACATATTACTATTCGTCGGATTTATTATTGTGTGCCTATGGAAAGAGGCACACATATTACTATTCGTCGGATTTATTATTATTATTATTATGTGTGCCTATGACAAGAGGCACACATATTACTATTCGTCGGATTTATTATTATGTGCCTATGCCAAGAGGCACACATATTACTATTCGTCGATTTATTATTTTATTTATGCCTATGACAAGAGGCATATTACTTCGTTATATTATTATTATTATATTATTTTTTATCTCAGTTTCCGCCTGAAATTTTGCAGGATCTCGCCTCGCAGTTTTGAGACAAGCTTCATATATGTTACCTCATTTTGTGCGGCTGGATCTGGAATGGTGTGCTATGACTTTTGGTGTTTATGAATTTTATAGTTTTTTAAATATTAATATTTTAGTGAAAATTTTCCCGCGCTCCTCTGCCAAACAGTTTTGACAATAGGGTTACATATGTTAGATCATTTTGTGCGGCTGGCTGGACTAGTATTGTGTGACTTTTGGTGTTTATAACTTTTATAGTTTTTTAAATATTAATTTTAGTGCAAATTTAGGCCAATTCATCTTTTGGCGCCAAAAAACAGACTTCATTTGTGGTGTCTTGGCTCTCTCTAGTGGTATGCCGGGGTGTAAAGCCTGGTACCCTTATTTGGATTACCGTAATGATACAATTTCAACGGTGCGACAGCGTCGCTGTTCAGGAGCCCTTGGAATTTTAAGGTTGCGCAAATCATTCCAAAAGTTACGGTAATGCTTGTGGAAAACTCAATTCCCACAATTCATAGCACCCTCTACAGAGTGAACAATGGCGGCCACCACTTCGTTTTATATGTCTTTTATTCGTGTTTCTAGGTCACAAAATAAGCTTTTAAGATATTTTCAGGCGAGAATGTAGGTGTGTAAACTTCAAATATCTGCTTGTTTTATCAAGAACATCCCATATTTAGCGACAGTGCTCTGACTACGTCGGTCCTGCCTGACAGCTAGCCGGCTACCTAGCTGGCTACCGCTAGCTGCCGCGCTTGGCTGCAAATGGATAGCGAGGGACTCTCTCTGTCGTTTCACCTCCCTGGTCTCTCGCAAATGCTCGCATAGATCGGCAGTTACAGCTGGATGTGGAAAAAAATAACTGAGTTGTTTGTGGTGGAGCTAACAACAGAAGGGCAGCATCCACCGGTGTGACAGAAAGGACATGCCGCCAACGAGATCATAGAGGCCGGGCAGGCGATTGCTAACGCGGTGGTCAATCATGGATCAGGGAAAGCGAAGGCAGGAGCGTGAGGTGAACTGAATTTCAGGTAAGAAGTTATGAACTGCACTCTATTTGGGTCAGATATAAACCGAGTTTAGGTGTAGTTTATTTAGCAGCAGTTCTCTTATGTGTTGCGATAGCCGGCTAGCTAGCTAAGCGCCGCTAGCATAGTTAGCTCGCGCCGCTAGCAACCTTCGTGAAAAAGCACCCAGGCTTGGCTTATATTGAGGCGGGTGAAACTCGTGTCAG
>NW_020328875.1:0-11186 GCF_001858045.2 Oreochromis niloticus | reverse complement strand
AATGGAGAGCCCTTACAAGATACGGAGAAAGAAAAGGAAGAACTTCGGCCTGGTCTTGTTCTAGACACCTGTATGCAACCACCAGATATAGACAGGACATTTATCATATGGTGAAGGAATATTTAGCATTGCACCCGCCAAGGAAATAGACTGTTGGCTTCTCCTGTTCCTAAACTTGAAGCCATGGCCTTTCCTGTGCAGTTCCCAACTGGACAGAACACATTAGATGAGCCAGACAAGTCAAACTGTCCCCAAGCATGTATTTTAATACACGGCTGTTCTCTGCAGATACACGGTTTGCAAACTGACCAAAGCTACCTATTCTTTGCACAGTTTGTAACAGAAACACACATGGCTACAAACAGCATGTCCATCCAATTGCGCAAAAGGTAAGGCAATCACCAAGGATGGACGTAGAATTTGTAACAGAATGCTTCAAATAAAGACGAAGTGGAGAGACTGATAAATAACAAAGATGCAACACGCTTCATGAAACCTTGAGAGGTACTCCAGCCTATTGGGAGAAGGCACTGAAAGATCCATGCTATGTCAGACAGTTAGGAAAGCCGACTTTTTTCCTGACATTTTCAGCTGCTGAATGAGATGGCCTGAGGTTGTTGAGGTCATAAAAACTCAACAAGGTGAACAAGTGGATTTTCACAACTTGACTGGAACACAAAGTGTGAAATTCTCCGAAGCAACCCTGGACTGTGATGCGATTGTTGAAAAAAGAGTCGATGCACTAATGACAACACTGATCCTGTCCAGCACAGCCCATCGGTGAAGTAGAAGATTACTTTTATCGAGTGAGTTTCAGGCCAGAGGTAGCCCTCATATCCATTTACTGGTTTGGGTCAAAGATGCACCTAAATTGGAAGCGACCTTGAAGACCACGTGTACAAATTTATTGACAAGTACATAACATGTAAGATGCCTGACCAAAATGCCGATCCTGAACTTCACAAAATTGTGTCTGAGGTTCAAGTCCACAGCAGAAATCACTCCAGATCCTGCAAAAAAGGTAATGTGTCATGTAGGTTGGGTTCCCCAAACTACCGGTAGACCAAACAATGATCACTTTCCCAGCCCAGATGATGACGATGATCACAATGATAAGCAGCATAGCACAAGTAAGGAGAAAGGCACAAATGAAAAACAAAAGCAAAAAAACAGACGAATGGCGCTCGCAAAAAACAGAAAGAGGCCAAAGAAACTCCAGCCATTGAGAGATTTGCTCTGGACCCAAATTCCTCGTTGAGGACTTGTCTGAGCTGCTTCACAAATGCAATTAACTTATGAACAATACTGGATTGTGTCTTCAATTTAAGCAATGGCCATGTCATCCTCTTAAAGCGTGAACCTAATGACTGCTGGGTGAATGCATACAATGCAGATCTGCTGAGAGCCTGGAATGCCAACATGGACATCCAATATGTCATTGATGACTACAGCTGCCTGATGTACATGATGTCTTATGTCTCTAAACCCGAATTTGAGATGACACAATTTCTAATGGAGTCATCCAGGAGGTCAAAAAGTCCAATGTCAATGAAAGAGATGAAATGAAACAGATAATGCAGCATATGCTAAACACAGAGAAGTCAGTGCCCAAGAATCCGTGGCAAGGACTGCAGCCTGCCACTAAAAAAGTGTTCACGCAGTGTGTGTTCATACAGACTGATGATGATGCCCTGAAAATGAGTCTCCCGATGAGCAGGTTGCAGAGCATGGCACCAGATGATGAAAATGTGTGGATGTCTGGATTGCCAGAAAAATATGCAAACAGACCCAGAACACCCTGAGTTTGAAAGAATGTGTTTGGCTGAATTTGCTTCAGAGTACAGGATTCTCTACAGCCGTCAAACAGAGTCAAAAAATGCCATCCCTCTTTGAATAACATGGGTTATATTCAAAAGAGAACAAGAGGGAAACCTGCAATAATCAGATATCCTCGCTTCTCAGAAAAGAAACAACCAGAGAAGTTTTATAGCAGACTACTAAAACTTTATTTTCCACATCGATCAAATGATGACCTTAAAAACACAGAACACCCCACATCCGAACAGTTCTACAAAAGTGGACGAAAACATGGTTTTGCAGTACGGCCAATTGTTACCTTTAACAAAAGCGTTATGAAAGCCATGGCAAAACAATGGAAAGGGCACTTGGAACAGATTGAACAACAAGGCCCACTTATCAATGCATGGAACACCTTTGCACCTGAGGTTGAAGTAGATCGTTTAGAGTGTGTGGCCCAACGACAATCCAGACATGACACTGACGAAATGAAATGGACATTGTTCCAGACTACCAAGTCAGTGGTAGCAGCAGTGGAGCCATGCCAGCAATCATAGCACCAAAGCTGAGCCCAGACTTTGTCAGAAAAATGTACCAAAGTCTGAATGAAACCCAAGCATCCATATTCTACGCAGTGCGTGAGTGGTGTTTCAAACTTGTGTGGGTCACTGTCCTGAGCAGTTCTTTATTTTGTCTCTGGAGGAGCTGGCTGTGGAAAATCACATGTTATCAAGTGCATATATGAGGAGGCAACAAAGATTTTGCACCAACTCCCCAGATTCCGTGACCAAGCAGACATGTCCTACCCTGCAGTCTGCTGACTGCATTTACTGGCACTGCAGCTTTTAAATATTGGGAAAACACTGCACTCTCTGCTAAAGCTGCCAAATCTTTAAACCGCCGTATCAGGGACTGGGGAATGCACTGGATGAAGTGAGAGCTTCACTTTCAAATGCAGAGATTCTGGTCATTGATGAGATATCTATGGTTTCTAAAGACCTTTTTGCCTACATCCACTGGAGACTTCAGCAGATCAAAGGAAACAAGAAGCCTTTTGGTGGGATGTCTATCCTTGCAGTAGGAGACTTTTACAGCTGCCACCCCTTGGAAAAGCCAAACCACTCTGTGTGTACGAGGACAATGTCCTTGATCTCTGGAAAGACTATTTCCACATGTCAACCTGACAGAAATCATGCGACAGAAGATGATCATTCTTTTGCTGAAGTTCTGAACAGGATAGAGTAAAGCAAAAAACAGATTCTCTTGAAGCCAATGATAAAGCCTTGCTCACACAGGCTATCCATGACATAAAAGACTGTCCATCTAATGTATTACACATTATGCTACAAACAAAGAGGTGGACAAACACAATTCAGCAACTGTAACTGCTCTTCATTCTGATATCATAATATCAGGCCGAAGACTACAGAAAGACCCACGAACGGGTGAGATGGTCCTGCTGGCAGATATGATGAAAGGCAACAAAAGAGATTTACTGATAACATACAAGCTGCACCTGGAGTGCGTGTTATGATTATTAGAAATTTGGATGTGAGATGGGCTTGTTAATGGACATTTGGAACAATCACGAACATTGTGACAACCACACAGGATGGACCAAAACTGTGAATCTCATTGGACTTACACTGGACAATCAAAATTCTGGGCAAAATTTCGCAGAAAAATACAAGGATCTCAGACAACCTGGTATATATTGAGAATGTGAAGAATCTACAAGTAAAAAAGGAGTCTTCGCAGGCAATTCCAATGAAGTTGGCCTTTGCATGTACAGCTCACAAAGTACAAGGCATGACAATGAGTCAGCAGTAGTATGTTTGAAGCGTGTTTTGAACCTGGAATGGCCTATGTTGCACTCAGCCGCAAACCTCACTTAAAGGACTCTACATCACGACTTTGATGAAAGGAAAATCTATGCTGATCCTGCCATCACAGATGCACTCAAAATATGAGACATGCATCATTTGAGAATGCAGACCCTGTTGCAATTCTTAAAATCAGTTGTTACCACAGTCCCACGATGACATTATCCATCACAATGCACAAGGTCTCCCACTCACATGGAGGACATGAGATGCACCATGAACTCAGCCTTGCTGATGTTTTATGCATAACAGAAACTCACTTGTCTGGATCATCAGTTTCTCCCCGCTTCCAGCTCGAACAGTACACATGGCCACACGCAACAGACACGTCTCTTACACAAACCATACAGACATGGCAAAGGTAAATGGCGGTGGAGTTGCAATGTACTACAAAACAGTTCTTACAGCAGAGTCTCGAAATACCTGCAAAATGTGACTGACCTTGAATTTGTTGTTATCAAGGTTGAATCGCCAGTCACAGCTTTGATAGCAACTGTATACAGGCCACCAAATTACAGCCACGTGAGGTTTTTACCACAAATGCAATGTCTTTTGGACTCATTGGAAATGATGAATTGCCAACCAATTATTGTTTGTGGAGACTTCAATGAGGACCTTATGAGCAGAGGAAAAAAACCATCCAAGAACTGTTTCAGTCAAGAGGATATGCACAACTTATTACTGCTGCAACTACCGAAAACACACATTGATTGATCACCTTTACATATCACAGCCATACGCCTGCCTCCAATCAGGTGTTCTGAATACATATCACAGTTATCACAACCCCATTTATTGTGTAATTCACTAACACAAAATGACTGCAAGGTTGTGAGGGATATGGACTTGCCAAGTGATCTTAGTGTCTTTGCAACTGAGCACATCTACCACCACAAGGACAGCTCACCAGTGGGAGCTGATACATAAGACTGCTCTCATCCATTGAAGAGCTGACCAGAAACGTGAACAGAGAGACTGCAACTGCACCTGATGGGATCCCTGCCATAACAGTAATTGTATTTTTGTTTCTTACTTTATATTGTAACATTTGATATTGTTTGAAACAAACTATAATCTCATCCATTAATTAAGTCATCCATTCATTCATAACTCCTCAGATGTGTTCTGTCCAGTGAAGCAGTAGAGAAGCCCTACACTGATCTTGAAACTGTGCCACGCTAGTAGAGACCGGCTACAGGATGGGCAGGTATAGTGACATTAAAATGCACCTTTTGGTTCAACAGGTTTATATATACAGTCAAGTGATCAAAAGACACCAGTATTAAACCATTTAAACCAACTACATGCTTGGATTGGAACTGTATACAGGCCACCAAATTACAGCCACGTGTGGTTCTTACCTTAATAGCAACTTACCCATCCAAAGACACCAGTATTAAGCAAATTTCTTTTTTACTACCTTTTTAATATAGTTTTGGGTCATTTAGTTCTAAAGTTAGATTGTTTTCCCAATTATTTTTAGACTTCATTACTCCATTTCGCTAACTGAAGAGCTGCGCTTTGTGATGTCTCTTGTTTTATTGTTTTAATTGTGTTTTCCTTTTATCTGTTTCTAGCTGTTTTCGCAAAGTCAGCCAACCACTTGCTTCCAAATGACCCTTATCCAGAAGTATCGTGAGTGCCTCATCAACAGAAACTAAAGTGGAGACCTACCTCTCAGAGAAAAACGCACACATAAGAAAAGCCGACCCACTTCAGTACTGGGAAGAACATCCTAATCTGTTTCCCTCTATGGCTGCTGTTGCGATCCCAGTGTGCCCCTGTAGCTCTGTGGACAGTTTTGGATTGTTTACATCTCACCCAACCGCTCACGGCAGATGGCTGCACCTCTCTAAGCCTGGTTCTGCCGGAGGTTTCTTCCTGTTAAAAGGGAGTTTTTCTGAACACACTCTACCACCAACAAGGACAGCTCACCAGTGGGAACTGATAGATAAGACTGCTGATGTGCTCTCATCCATTGAAGAGCTGACCAGAACGTGAACAGAAAGACTGCACCTGATGGGATCCCTGCCATAACAGGTCATTTGTATTTTTTTGTTTCTTACTTTATATTCTTTGAAACAAACTATAATCTCATCCATTCATTAAGTCATCCATTCATTCATAACTCCTCAGATGTGTTCTGTCCAGTGAAGGCAGTGGAGAAGCCCTACACTGATCTTGAAACTGTGCCACGCTAGTAGAGACCGGCTACAAGGATGGGCAGGTATAGTGAAATTAAAATGCACTTTTGTTCAACAGGTTTATATATACAGTCAAGTGATCAAAAGACACCAGTATTAAACCCATTTAAACCAACTACATGCTTGGATTGGAACTGTATACAGGCCACCAATTACAGCCACGTGTGGTTTTTACCTCGCATGGCGACTTACCTCATCAGAAGACACAGTATTAAGCCAATTTCTTTTTTTTTTACTTCATTTTTAATTTAGTTTTGGGTCATTTAGTTCTAAAGTTAGATTTGTTTTCCCAATTATTTTTTAGAACTTCATTACTTGCCAGTTTGCTAACTGAAGAGCTGCGCTTTGTGATGTCTCTTGTTTTATTGTTTTAAATTGTGTTTTCCTTTTATCTGTTTCTAGCTGTTTCGCAAGTCAGCCAACACTTGCTTCCAAATGACCCTTATCCAGAAGTATCCGTGAGTGCCTCATCAACAGAAACTAAAGTGGAGACCTACCTCTCAGAGAAAAACGCACACATAAGAAAAGCCGACCCACTTCAGTACTGGGAAGAACATCCTAATCTGTTTCCCTCTATGGCTGCTGTTGCGATCCCAGTGTGCCCCTGTAGCTCTGTGGACAGTTTTGGATTTGTTTACATCTCACCCCAACGGTCGCGGCAGATGGCCGCCCTCCCTGAGCCTGGTTCTGCCGGAGGTTTCTTCTGTCAAAGGGAGTTTTTCCTTCCACTGTCGCCAAGTGCTTGCTCATAGGGGTCATATGATTGTTGGGTTTATCTATATACATTAATGCTTGTATGCTTTTCATTTATACTTTTGCCTTACTCTTCAGTTCATAATATAAAGTTACTTGAATGGTTTCCTTTTCCTTTTTTATTTTATATTGCTTTGCTATTTACCACAATCTAAATATCATGTTTAAATGTCATACATTATTGTAAATGGTATCTGTATAAAATATTGTTTGAATAACATGATACATTTATTAGTCCCACAACGGGAAATTTCATAATTTGCATGTGGTATTTTCCCTTTGACATTAAAATACCTTGAAATACAAATTGAATACCGCTTAATGGACATCTTTTTTCTACCACTTTAACGACTCAAAACTGTAAATCTAAATTGTAACTTCTCTTGAACACCTGACACTGAAGCATAATTTATTTTCTTTATATCTATTAACTTATTTTGTAATCATGTAACTGGAGCATCTTTCTCTCATCTCTGTATGCCGCATATAACAGAGATCACAATACAGCTTACTTTGCTTTAAGTTGAAAATCAGCTGTATTCCATTTCCCTCCTTGTGGTATAAAAGCAAACTATGCTCATGTTGCATCTTGCTCCCTCTGGTGTTATAAATGGCAACCGGCACTAATTGAACCACATTAAAGGCAAACTACACTCATTGGCAGTAGCATAGGCACACATAAAATTTCTTCTGAAATTTTCGCTTTCTAGTTATTATGTGTGCCTATGACAAGAGGCACACATATTACTATTCGTCGGATTTATTATTATATGTGCCTATGCAAGAGGCACACATATTACTATTCTCGGATTTATTATTATTATTATATGTTGCCTACAAGAGGCACACATATTACTATTCGATTTATTGTGCCTATGCAAGAGGCACACATATTACTATTCGTCGATTATTATTATTATTATGTGTGCCTATTATTATATTCATTATTATTATTATTATTATTTATTATCCAGTTTCCGCCTGAAATTTTGCAGCGAATCTCGCCTCGCAGTTTTGAGACAAGCTTCATATATGTTACCTCATTTTGTGCGGCCGGATCTGGAATGGTGTGCTATGACTTTTGGTGTTTATGATTTTATAGTTTTTTAATATTAATATTTTAGTGAAAATTTTCCCGCGCTCCTCTGCCAAACAGTTTTGACATTAGGGTTACATATGTTAGATCATTTTGTGCGGCTGGAGCTGGACTATTATGTTATGACTTTTGGTGTTTATAACTTTTATAGTTTTTTAAATATTAATATTTTAGTGCAAATTTAGGCCAATTCATCTTTTGGCGCCAAATAAACAGACTTCATTTGTGGTGTCTTGGCTCTCTCTAGTGGTATGCCGGGAGTGGTACAGCCTGTGTACCCTTATTTGGATTACCGTAATGATGACAATTTCAACGGTGCGCACAGCGTCGCTGCTTTCAGGAGCCCTTGGAATTTTTAAGGTTGCGCAAATCATTCAAAAGTTACGGTAATGCTTGGTGGAAACTCAATATCCACAATTCATAGCACGCCTCTACAGAGTGAACAATGGCGGCCACCACTTCGTTTTATATGTCTTTTATTCGTGTTTCTAGGTCACAAAATAAGCTTTTAAGATATTTTCAGGCGAGAATGTAGGTGTGTAACTTCAAATATCTGCTTGTTTTATCAAGACATCCATATTTAGCGACAGTGCTCTGACTACGTCGGTCCTGCCTGACAGCTAGCCGGCTACCTAGCTGGCTACCTAGCTAGCTGCCGCGCTTGGCTGCAATGGATAGCGAGGGGACTCTCTCTGTCGTTTCACCTCCCTGGTCTCTCGCAAATGCTCGCATAGAATCGCAGTTACAGCTGGATGTGGAAAAAATAACTGAGTTGTTTGGTGGTGGAGCTACAACAGAGGGCAGCTACCCACCGGTGTGTGACAGAAGGACATGCCGCCAACGAGACATATGAGGCCGGGCAGGCGATTGCTAACGCGGTGGTCAATCATGGATCAGGGAAAGCGAAGGCAGGAGCGTGAGGTGAACTGAATTTCAGGTAAGAAGTTATGAACTGCACTCTATTTGGGTCAGATATAAACCGAGTTTAGGTGTAGTTTATTTAGCAGCAGTTCTCTTATGTGTTGCTGATAGCCGGCTAGCTAGCTAGCGCCGCTAGCATAGTTAGCTCGCGCCGCTAGCAACCCTTCGTGAAAAAGCACCCAGGCTTGGCTTATATTGAGGCGGGTGAAACTCGTGTCAGCACCCGTCGCTCTCTATTTGGGTCAGATATAACCGAGTTTAGGTGTAGTTTATTTAGCAGCAGTTCTTATGTGTTGCTGATAGCGGCTAGCTAGCTAGCGCCGCTAGCATAGTTAGCTCGCGCCGCTAGCACCCTTCGTGAAAAAGCACCCAGGCTTGGCTTATATTGAGGCGGGTGAAACTCGTGTCAGCACCCGGTCGCTCTCTATTTGGGTCAGATATAAACCGAGTTTAGGTGTAATTTATTTTCGTTGACCTTTTACAATCGTAATGCCACGGGAGTTTATATACAGCTGTGTGCGTACTAAGTTACTGACGTTGGACTTTATTTTATTCATTAGGGTTAGTTCATAGAGTTGCCGTGCCGTACAAACGGAATCGTCCCACATTCAGAGAAAACATTATGATTTATTCTGTCGTTACGAAGCCTCCCCTGTCATTCTCTCGCGTGTTGAAACGTCAATCATGAAACTGATCAATGATCGGCTGTTCGCTCTTATTTATCGCGCTAAACAACAGCAGCACGTTTAAGCTTGATCAGCTGTTGTTAGAATTCTTTTGATTTTAATTTCTAGTATCAGCTGATGTTTGCTGGAGCATGAGATGAAATCAGGAGATGTCCTTACTGATCATCAGAGCTGAACTGGTGATGGAGAAACAGGTTTACACTTTAGGTGACATGAATGAGTTGAAGGGAAGTTATGAGTTGTTTCTGAGAGACAAGACCAAGCTCCTTTTTTGTGTAGCTGACAGCTGGTAACTGTGCAGGGGCGGATCTAGCAAGCTTTTAGGGGGGGGGGAGCTAGGGCATTAACAGAGAAAGGTGGACACAAAGATATACTTTTCTTTCTTACTCTCATATAAAATATTTAGCTTTTATTAAATAGTTATCTGAATCTCACAACCAAAGTTTGTATAATAATACACAGGATTGGCTGTAGACCATTGTTCATAATTCAGAACACTGTGTAAAAATAAAAAACAAAAAGTGAATGCATGTGTGAAAAGTGGTCTATAATGTAATGCTTCAAAGTGTGTTCATGCAAACATTGTCGGGTCTGCCGTGGTACATGGGACTTCTGCTCATGAACCTGTGTGCACAGCGTCTGCAAATCGGCGCTGTACAAGTAACTTCATCTTTACACAAACTGTAAGCTGTCATCTGTGAAGCGTGAGCGGTGTTTGTTTTTACCATAGTTCATGGTGGAGAATGGCTGCTCTTCTGAGTTTTGCTCTCTGTAGCCGTATGAATGGCAAACTACAGTGATTAGCAGCGGCATAGGCACACATAAATTTCTTCTGAATTTTCGCTTTCTAGTTATTATTATTATTATTTTCCTTTTTCCGCCTGAAATTTTGCAGTGTATCTCGACCCGCAGTTTTTAGACAAGTTCATATATGTTACCTCATTTGTGCGGCTGGATCTGGAATGGTGGCTATGACTTTTGGTGTTTATGAATATTATAGTTTTTTAAATATTAATATTTTAGTGAAAATTTTCCCGCGCTCCTCTGCCAACAGTTTTGAGAATAGGGTACATATGTTACATCATTTTGTGCGGCTGGAGCTGGGCTAGTATGGTGTGACTTTTGGTGTTTATACTTTTATAGTTTTTGAAATATTTAGATTTTAGTGCAAATTTAGGCCAATTTCTAGGCTCCTGAGAAAGATTCTGCTTTTGGCACCATAGAAACAGACTTCATTTGTGGTGTCTTGGCTCTCTCTAGTGGTATACCGGGAGTAGTACAGCCGAAAGATTTATCCTTGTGTTGAAACTCCATATCCCACAATTCATAGCACGCCTCTACAGAGTGAACAATGGGGCCACACTTCGTTTTATATGTTTTTATTCGTGTTTCTAGGTCACAAAATAAGCTTTTAAGATATTTTCAGGCGAGAAGTAGGTGTGTAAACTTCAAATATCTGCTTGTTTTATCAAGACATCCATATTTAGCGACAGTGCTCTGACTTGTCGGTCCTGCTGACAGCTAGCCGGCTACCTAGCTAGCTGCCGCACTTGGCTGCAAATGGATAGCGAGGGGACTCTCTCTCTCGTTTCACCTCCCCGGTCTCTCGCAAATGCTCGCATAGAATCGGAGTTACAGCTGGATGTGGAAAAAATAACTGAGTTGTTTTGGTGGAGCTACAACAGAGGGCAGCTACCCACCGGTGTGTGACAGAAAGGACATGCCGCCAACGAGACATATGAGGCCGGGCAGGCGATTGCTAACGCGGGGTCAATCATGGATCAGGGAAAGCGAAGGCAGGAGCGTGAGGTGAACTGAATTTCAGGTAAGACGTTATGAACTGCAC
>NW_020328874.1:0-12714 GCF_001858045.2 Oreochromis niloticus | reverse complement strand
AGCCTTGCTGATGTTTTATGCATAACAGAAACTCACTTGTCTGGATCATCAGTTTTCTCCCCGCTTCCAGCTCGAACAGTACAACATGGCCACAGCAACAGACACGTCTCTTACACAAACCATACAGACATGGCAAAGTAAATGGCGGTGGAGTTGCAATGTACTACAAAAACAGTTCTTACAGCAGAGTCTCGAAAATACCTGCAAAATGTGACTGACCTTGAATTTGTTTGTTATCAAGGTTGAATCGCCAGTCACAGCTTTGATAGCAACTGTATACAGGCCACCAAATTACAGCCACGTGAGGTTTTTACCACAAATGCAATGTCTTTTGGACTCATTGGAAATGATGAATTGCCAACCAATTATTGTTTGTGGAGACTTCAATGAGGACCTTATGAGCAGAGGAAAAAAACCCATCCAAAACTGTTTCAGTCAAGAGGATATGCACAACTTATTACTGCTGCAACTACCGAAAAACACACATGATTGATCACCTTTACATATCACAGCCATACGCCTGCCTCCAATCAGGTGTTCTGAATACATATCACAGTTATCACAACCCCATTTATTGTGTAATTCACTAACACAAAATGACTGCAAGGTTTGAGGGATATGGACTTGCCAAGTGATCTTAGTGTCTTTGCAACTGAGCACACTCTACCACCAACAAGGACAGCTCACCAGTGGGAGCTGATACATAAGACTGCTCTCATCCATTGAAGAGCTGACCAGAAACGTGAACAGAGAGACTGCAACTGCACCTGATGGGATCCCTGCCATAACAGGTAATTGTATTTTTGTTTCTTACTTTTATTGTAACATTGATATTGTTTGAAACAAACTATAATCTCATCCATTAATTAAGTCATCCATTCATTCATAACTCCTCAGATGTGTTCTGTCCAGTGAAGGCAGTGGAGAAGCCCTACACTGATCTTGAAACTGTGCCACGCTAGTAGAGACCGGCTACAAGGATGGGCAGGTATAGTGAAATTAAAATGCACCTTTTGTTCAACAGGTTTATATACAGTCAAGTGATCAAAAGACACCAGTATTAAACCCATTTAAACCAACTACATGCTTGGATTGGAACTGTATACAGGCCACCAAATTACAGCCACGTGTGGTTTACCTTAATAGCAACTTACCCATCCAAAGACACCAGTATTAAGCAAATTTCTTTTTTTACTACCTTTTTAATATAGTTTTGGGTCATTTAGTTCTAAAGTTAGATTTGTTTTCCAATTATTTTTAGAACTTCATTACTTGCCATTTCGCTAACTGAAGAGCTGCGCTTTGTGATGTCTCTTGTTTTATTGTTTTAAATTTGTTTTCCTTTTATCTGTTTCTAGCTGTTTTCGCAAAGTCAGCCAACCACTTGCTTCCAAATGACCCTTATCCAGAAGTATCCGTGAGTGCCTCATCAACAGAAACTAAAGTGGAGACCTACCTCTCAGAGAAAAACGCACACATAAGAAAAGCCGACCCACTTCAGTACTGGAAGAACATCCTAATCTGTTTCCCTCTATGGCTGCTGTTGCGATCCCAGTGTGCCCCCTGTAGCTCTGTGGACAGTTTTGGATTTGTTTACATCTCACCCAACCGCTCACGGCAGATGGCTGCACCTCTCTAAGCCTGGTTCTGCGGAGGTTTCTTCCTGTTAAAAGGGAGTTTTTCTGAACACACTCTACACCAACAAGGACAGCTCACCAGTGGGAACTGATAGATAAGACTGCTGATGTGCTCTCATCCATTGAAGAGCTGACCAGAAACGTGAACAGAAGACTGCACCTGATGGGATCCCTGCCATAACAGGTCATTTGTATTTTTTTGTTTCTTACTTTATATTCTTTGAAACAAACTATAATCTCATCCATTCATTAAGTCATCCATTCATTCATAACTCCTCAGATGTGTTCTGTCAGTGAAGGCAGTGGAGAAGCCCTACACTGATCTTGAAACTGTGCCACGCTAGTAGAGACCGGCTACAAGGATGGGCAGGTATAGTGAAATTAAAATGCACCTTTTGTTCAACAGGTTTATATATACAGTCAAGTGATCAAAAGACACCAGTATTAAACCCATTTAAACCAACTACATGCTTGGATTGGAACTGTATACAGGCCACCAAATTACAGCCACGTGTGGTTTTTACCTCGCATGGCGACTTACCTCATCAGAAGACACCAGTATTAAGCCAATTTCTTTTTTTTTTACTCATTTTTAATTTAGTTTTGGGTCATTTAGTTCTAAAGTTAGATTTGTTTTCCAATTATTTTTTAGAACTTCATTACTTGCCAGTTTGCTAACTGAAGAGCTGCGCTTTGTGATGTCTGTTTTATTGTTTTAAATTGTGTTTTCCTTTTATCTGTTTCTAGCTGTTTTCGCAAAGTCAGCCAACCACTTGCTTCCAAATGACCCTTATCCAGAAGTATCCGTGAGTGCCTCATCAACAGAAACTAAAGTGGAGACCTACCTCTCAGAGAAAAACGCACACATAAGAAAAGCCGACCCACTTCAGTACTGGGAAGAACATCCTAATCTGTTTCCCTCTATGGCTGCTGTTGCGATCCCAGTGTGCCCCTGTAGCTCTGTGGACAGTTTTGGATTTGTTTACATCTCACCCCAACCGGTCGCGGCAGATGGCCGCCCCTCCCTGAGCCTGGTTCTGCCGGAGGTTTCTTCCTGTCAAAAGGGAGTTTTTCCTTCCCACTGTCGCCAAAGTGCTTGCTCATAGGGGTCATATGATTGTTGGGTTTATCTATTACATTAATGCTTGTATGCTTTTCATTTATACTTTTGCCTTACTCTTCAGTTCATAATATAAAGTTACTTGAATGGTTTCCTTTTCCTTTTTATTTTATATTGCTTTGCTATTTACCACAATCTAAATATCATGTTTAAATGTCATACATTATTGTAAATGGTATCTGTACAAAATATTGTTTGAATAACATGATACATTTATTAGTCCCACAACGGGAAATTTCATAATTTGCATGTGGTATTTTCCCCTTTGACATTAAAATACCTTTGAAATACAAATTGAATACCGCTTAATGGACATCTTTTTTCTACCACTTTAAACGACTCAAAACTGTAAAATCTAAATTGTAACTTCTCTTGAACACCTGACACTGAAGCATAATTTATTTTCTTTTATATCTATTAACTTATTTTGTAATCATGTAACTGGAGCATCTTCTCTCATCTCTGTATGCCGCATATAACAGAGATCACAATACAGCTTACTTTGCTTTAAGTTGAAAATCAGCTGTATTCCATTTCCTCTTCTTGTGGTATAAAAGCAAACTATGCTCATGTTGCATCTTGCTCCCTCTGGTGTTATAAATGGCAACCGGCACTAATGAACCACATTAAAGGCAACTACACTCATTGGCAGTAGCATAGCACACATAAAATCTGAATTTTCGCTAGTATGCCTATAGGACACATATTACTATTCGTCTATTATGTTCTGCACACATTTATTCGTCGGATTTTTTATTATTATTATGTGTGCCTATGACAAGAGGCACACATATTACTATTCGTCGGATATATTATTATGTGTGCCTATGCCAAGAGGCACACATATTACTATTCGTCGGATTATTATTATTATTATTATGTGCCTATGACAAGAGGCACACATATTACTATTCGTCGGATATTATTATTATTATTATTATTATTATTATTATTATTCTCCAGTTTCCGCCTGAAATTTTGCAGCGAATCTCGCCTCGCAGTTTTGAGACAAGCTTCATATATGTTACCTCATTTGTGCGGCCGGATCTGGAATGGTGTGCTATGACTTTTGGTGTTTATGAATTTTATAGTTTTTTAAATATTAATATTTTAGTAGTTTTTTAAATATTAATATTTTAGTGAAATTTTCCCGCGCTCCTCTGCCAAACAGTTTTGACATTAGGGTTACATATGTTAGATATTTTGTGCGGCTGGAGCTGGACTATTATGTTATGACTTTTGGTGTTTATAACTTTTATAGTTTTTAAATATTAATATTTTAGTGCAAATTTGGCCAATTCATCTTTTGGGCGCCAAATAAACAACTTCATTTGTGTGTCTTGGCTCTCTCTAGTGGTATGCCGGGAGTGGTACAGCCTGTGTACCCTTATTTGGATTACCGTAATGATGACAATTTCAACGGTGCGCACAGCGTCGCTGCTTTCAGGAGCCCTTGGAATTTTTAAGGTTGCGCAAATCATTCAAAAGTTACGGTAATGCTTGGTGGAAAACTCAATATCCCAAATTCATAGCACGCCTCTACAAGTGAACAATGGCGGCCACTTCGTTTTATATGTCTTTTATTCGTGTTCTAGTCACAAAAAAGCTTTTAAGATATTTTCAGGCGAGAATGTAGGTGTGTAAACTTCAAATATCTGCTGTTTATCAAGACATCCATATTTAGCGACAGTGCTCTGACTACGTCGGTCCTGCCTGACAGCTAGCGGCTACCTAGCTGGCTACTAGCTGCCGCGCTTGGCTGCAAATGGATAGCGAGGGACTCTCTCTGTCGTTTCACCTCCCTGGAGCAAATGCTCGCATAGAATCGCAGTTACAGCTGGATGTGGAAAAAATAACTGAGTTGTTTGGTGTGGAGCTCAACAGAGGGCAGCTACCCACCGGTGTGTGACAGAAAGACATGCCACCAACGAACATATGAGCCGGGCAGGCGATTGCTAACGCGGTGGTCAATCATGGATCAGGGAAAGCGAAGGCAGGAGCGTGAGGTGAACTGAATTTCAGGTAAGAATTATGAACTGCACTCTATTTGGGTCAGATATAAACCGAGTTTAGGTGTAGTTTATTTAGCAGCAGTTCTCTTATGTGTTGCTGATAGCCGGCTAGCTAGCTAGCGCCGCTAGCATAGTTAGCTCGCGCCGCTAGCAACCCTTCGTGAAAAAAGCACCAGGCTGGCTTATATGAGGCGGGTGAAACTCGTGTCAGCACCGTCGCTCTCTATTTGGGTCAGATATAACCGAGTTAGGGTAGTTTATTTAGCAGCAGTTCTCTTATGTGTTGCTGATAGCCGGCTAGCTAGCTAGCGCCGCTAGCATAGTTAGCTCGCGCCGCTAGCAACCCTTCGTGAAAAAGCACCCAGGCTTGGCTTATTGAGGCGGGTGAACTCGTGTCAGCACCCGGTCGCTCTCTATTTGGGTCAGATATAAACCGAGTTTAGTGTAATTTATTTCGTTGACCTTTTACAATCGTAATGCCACGGGAGTTTATATACAGCTGTGTGCGTACTAAGTTACTGACGTTGGACTTTATTTTATTCATTAGGGTTAGTTCATAGAGTTGCCGTGCCGTACAAAAAAAGAGAAAACATTATGATTTATCGTCGTTACGAAGCCTCCCCTGTCATTCTCTCGCGTGTTGAAACGTCAATCATGAAACTGATCAATGATCGGCTGTTCGCTCTTATTTATCGCGCTAAACAACAGCAGCACGTTTAAGCTTGATCAGCTGTTGTTAGAATTCTTTTGATTTTAATTTCTAGTATCAGCTGATGTTTGCTGGAGCATGAAGATGAAATCAGGAGATGTCCTTACTGAATCATCAGAGCTGAACTGGTGATGGAGAAACAGGTTTACACTTTAGGTGACATGAATGAGTTGAAGGGAAGTTATGAGTTGTTTCTGAGAGACAAAGACCAAGCTCTTTTTTGTGTAGCTGACAGCTGGTAACTGTGCAGGGCGGATCTAGCAAAGCTTTGGGGGGGGGGAGCTAGGCATTAACAGAGAAGGTGGACACAAAGATATACTTTTCTTTCTTACTCTCATATAAAATATTTAGCTTTTATTAAATAGTTATCTGAATCTCACAACCAAAGTTGTATATAATACACAGGATTGGCTGTAGACCATTGTTCATAATTCAGACACTGTGTAAAAATAACAAAACAAAAAAGTGAATGCATGTGTGAAAAGTGGTCTATAATGTAATGCTTCAAAGTGTGTTATGCAAACATTGTCGGGTCTGCCGTGGTACAATGGGACTTCTGCTCATGAACCTGTGTGCACAGCGTCTGCAAATCGGCGCTGTACAAAGTAATTCATCTTTACACAAAACTGTAAGCTGTCATCTGTGAAGCGTGAGCGGTGTTTGTTTTTACCATAGTTCATGGTGGAGAATGGCTGCTCTTCTGAGTTTTGCTCTCTGTAGCCGTATGAATGGCAAACTACAGTGATTAGCAGCGGCATAGGCACACATAAATTTCTTCTGAAATTTTCGCTTTCTAGTTATTATTATTATTATTCCCAGTTTCCGCCTGAAATTTTGCAGCGAATCTCGCCTCGCAGTTTTGAGACAAGCTTCATATATGTTACCTCATTTTGTGCGGCCGGATCTGGAATGGTGTGCTATGACTTTGGTGTTTATGAATTTTATAGTTTTTTAAATATTAATATTTTAGTGAAAATTTTCCCGCGCTCCTGCCAAACAGTTTTGACATTAGGGTTACATATGTTAGATCATTTTGCGGCTGGAGCTGGACTATTATGTTATGACTTTTGGTGTTTATAACTTTTATAGTTTTTTAATATTAATATTTTAGTGCAAATTTAGGCCAATTCATCTTTTGGCGCCAAATAAACAGACTTCATTTGTGTGGTTGGCTCTCTCTAGTGGTATGCCGGGAGTGGTACAGCCTGTGTACCCTTATTTGGATTACCGTAATGATGACAATTTCAACGGTGCGCACAGCGTCGCTGCTTTCAGGAGCCTTGGAATTTTAAGGTTGCGCAAATCATTCAAAAGTTACGGTAATGCTTGGTGGAAAACTCAATATCCCACAATTCATAGCACGCCTCTACAGAGTGAACAATGGCGGCCACCACTTCGTTTTATATGTCTTTATTCGTGTTTCTAGGTCACAAAATAAGCTTTTAAGATATTTTCAGGCGAGAATGTAGGTGTGTAAACTTCAAATATCTGCTTGTTTTATCAAGACATCCCATATTTAGCGACAGTGCTCTGACTACGTCGGTCCTGCCTGACAGCTAGCCGGCTACCTAGCTGCTACCTAGCTAGCTGCCGCACTTGGCTGCAAATGGATAGCGAGGGACTCTCTCTGTCGTTTCACCTCCTGGTCTCTCGCAAATGCTCGCATAGAATCGGAGTTACAGCTGGATGTGGAAAAAATAACTGAGTTGTTTGGTGGTGGAGCTACAACAGAGGGCAGCTACCACCGGTGGTGACAGAAAGGACATGCCGCCAACGAGACATATGAGGCCGGGCAGGCGATTGCTAACGCGGTGGTCAATCATGGATCAGGGAAAGCGAAGGCAGGAGCGTGAGGTGAACTGAATTTCAGGTAAGAAGTTATGAACTGCACTCTATTTGGGTCAGATATAAACCGAGTTTAGGTGTAGTTTATTTAGCAGCAGTTCTCTTATGTGTTGCTGATAGCCGGCTAGCTAGCTAGCGCCGCTAGCATAGTTAGCTCGCGCCGCTAGCAACCCTTCGTGAAAAAGCACCCAGGCTTGGCTTATATTGAGGCGGGTGAAACTCGTGTCAGCACCCGGTCGCTCTCTATTTGGGTCAGATATAAACGAGTTTAGGTGTAGTTTATTTAGCAGCAGTTCTCTTATGTGTTGCTGATAGCCGGCTAGCTAGCTAGCGCCGCTAGCATAGTTAGCTCGCGCCGCTAGCAACCCTTCGTGAAAAAGCACCCAGGCTTGGCTTATATTGAGGCGGGTGAAACTCGTGTCAGCACCCGGTCGCTCTCTATTTGGGTCAGATATAAACCGAGTTTAGGTTGTAATTTATTTCGTTGACCTTTTACAATCGTATGCCACGGAGTTTATATACAGCTGTGTGCGACTAAGTTACTGACGTTGACTTTATTTATTCATTAGGGTTAGTTCATAGAGTTGCCGTGCCGTACAAACGGAATCGTCCAATTCAGAGAAACATTATGATTTTCTGTCGTACGAAGCCTCCCCTGTCATTCTCTCGCGTGTTGAAACGTCAATCATGAAACGATCAATGATCGGCTGTTCGCTCTTATTTATCGCGCTAAACAACAGCACACGTTTAAGCTGATCAGCTGTTGTTAGAATTCTTTTGATTTAATTTCTAGTATCAGCTGATGTTTGCTGGAGCATGAAGATGAAATCAGGAGATGTCCTTACTGAATCATCAGAGCTGAACTGGTGATGGAGAAACAGGTTTACACTTTAGGTGACATGAATGGTTGAAGGGAAGTTATGAGTTGTTTCTGAGAGACAAAGACCAAGCTCCTTTTTGTGTAGCTGACAGCTGGTAACTGTGCAGGGGCGGATTAGCAAAGCTTTTAGGGGGGGGAGCTAGGGCATTAACAGAGAAAGTGGACACAAATATACTTTTCTTCTTACTCTCATATAAAATATTTAGCTTTTATTAAATAGTTATCTGAATCTCACAACCAAAGTTTGTATAATAATACACAGGATTGGCTGTAGACCATTGTTCATAATTCAGAACACTGTGTAAAAATAACAAAACAAAAGTGAATGCATGTGTGAAAAGTGGTCTATAATGTAATGCTTCAAAGTGTGTTCATGCAAACATTGTCGGGTCTGCCGTGTACAATGGGACTTCTGCTCATGAACCTGTGTGCACAGCGTCTGCAAATCGGCGCTGTACAAAGTAACTTCATCTTTACACAAAACTGTAAGCTGTCATCTGTGAAGCGTGAGCGGTGTTTGTTTTTACCATAGTTCATGGTGGAGAATGGCTGCTCTTCTGAGTTTTGCTCTCTGTAGCCGTATGAATGGCAAACTACAGTGATTAGCAGCGGCATAGGCACACATAAAATTTCTTCTGAAATTTTCGCTTTCTAGTTATTATTATTATTATTTTCCTTTCCGCCTGAAATTTTGCAGTGTATCTCGCCCGCAGTTTTGAGACAAGCTTCATATATGTTACCTCATTTTGTGCGGCCGGATCTGGAATGGTGTGCTATGACTTTTGGTGTTTATGAATTTATAGTTTTTTAAATATTAATATTTTAGTGAAAATTTTCCCGCGCTCCTCTGCCAAACAGTTTTGACATTAGGAGTCATATGTTAGATCATTTTGTGCGGCTGGAGCTGGACTATATGGTGTGACTTTTGGTGTTTATAACTTTTATAGTTTTTGAAATATTTAGATTTTAGTGCAAATTTAGGCCAATTTCAGGCTCCTTTTGGCGCCAAATAAACAGACTTCATTTGTGGTGTCTTGGCTCTCTCTAGTGGTATACCGGAGTAGTACAGCCGAAAAGATTTTATCCTTGTGTTGAAAACTCCATATCCCACAATTCATAGCACGCCTCTACAGAGTGAACAATGGCGGCCACCACTTCGTTTTATATGTCTTTTATTCGTGTTTCTAGGTCACAAAATAACTTTTAAGATATTTTCAGGCGAGAATGTAGGTGTGTAAACTTCAAATATCTGCTTGTTTTATCAAGACATCCCATATTTAGCGACAGTGCTCTGACGACGTCGGTCCTGCCTGACAGCTAGCCGGCTACCTAGCTAGCTGCCGCACTTGGCTGCAATGGATAGCGAGGGGACTCTCTCTGTCGTTTCACCTCCCCGGTCTCTCGCAAATGCTCGCAAGAATCGGAGTTACAGCTGGATGTGGAAAAAATAACTGAGTTGTTTGGTGGTGCTATAACGCGGAGCTACAACAGTGGGCAGCTATCCACCGGTGTATGACAGAAAGGACATGCGCGACCGCGATCGACCGGTGTTTGCTAACGCGGAGGTCAATCGTGGATCAGGGAAAGCGAAGGCAGGAGCGTGAGGTGAACTGAATTTCAGGTAAGAAGTTATGACCTGCACTCTATTTGGGTCAGATATAAACCGAGTTTAGGTGTAGTTTATTTAGCAGCAGTTCTCTTATGTGTTGCTGATAGCCGGCTAGCTAGCTAGCGCCGCTAGCATAGTTAGCTAGCACCGCTAGCGACCCTTCGTGAAAAAGCACCCAGGCTTGGCTTATATTGAGGCGGGTGAAACTCGTGTCAGCACCCGGTCGCTCGCCGACAGTATGTGTTTAGCTGGACTTATTTTTCGTTTATATGGACCGATGATTTATTTATTTATTCATTTTAGTAACGGTATAAACAGTGAAAGGTGGTGGATTGGCCAGATGTAACTTCAAATATCTGCTCGTGTTACCAAGACATCCCATATTAGCTCTGATGTTTCGGTGCCTGCAAAGAGCTAGACAGGTAGCTAGCTAACCCGAGCTGGCTGTCTTTTTGACTCAGGGTCATAGCTGGACTTATTTTTCGTTTTTATGAGCCGATGAGGGTTTTTTTTTAGTAACGGTACAAACAGTGAAAGGCGGTGGATTGTCCAGATGCTGGTCGATGTGGAAAAAATAACTGAGTTGTTTGGTAGTCGCTGACGCGGAGCTACAACCGAGGGCAGCTATCCACCGGTGTGTGTCAGAAAGAACATGCGGGGAACGAGGCGGCGAGGCGACCGCCGATCGACGGTGTAGATCGTGGATCAGGGAAACCGAAGGCAGGAGAAGCAGGCGGCTGCCGGTCGGAGCGTGAGGTGAACTGAATTTCAGGTAAGAAGTTATGACCTGCACTCTATTTGGGTCAGATATAAACCGAGTTTAGTGTAGTTTATTTTCGTTGTGCTGACTTTTTACAATCAGTTAAATAACTCGTACTGCGTGGTAGCTAGCACGATGGAGTTTCTATACAGCTGTGTGCCCGCTAAGTTACTGTGTTGAACTTTATGACAGCCTCCCTGTCATTCTCTCGCCTGTTCAAACTTCAGTCATGAAAACTGATCAATGATCGGCTTTTCTCTGTTTGTTTATCGCGCTAAACAACAGCAGCACGTTTAAGCTTGATCAGCTGTTGTTAGAATTCATTTGATTTAATTTCTAGTATCAGCTGATGTTTGCTGGAGCCACAGCTGTAGAAGGGCTGGTCGAAACCAGGAGATGACCTTACTGAATCATCAGAGCTGAACTGGTGATGGAGAAACAGGTTTACCTTTTTTTTAGGTGACATGAATGAGTGAAGGAAGTTATGAACTGTTTCTGAGAGAAATAAACACCAAGCTCCTTTTTTTATTAGCTGACAGCTGGTAACTGTGCAGGGCGGATCTAGCAAAGCTTTGGCCAGGGGCCAGGTAGGGCATTAACAGAGAAGGTGGACACAAAGATATACTTTTCTTTCTTACTCTCATACAGGGAGTGCAGAATTATTAGGCAAGTTGTATTTTTGAGGATAATTTTTATTGAACAACAACCATGTTCCAATGAACCCAAAAAACATTAATATCAAAGCTGAATGTTTCGGAAGTAGTTTTTAGTTTGTGTTTAGTTTTAGCTATTTTAGGGGATATCTGTGTGTGCAGGTGACTATTACTGTGCATAATTATTAGGCAACTTAACAAAAAACAAATATATACCCATTTCAATTATTTATTTTACCAGTGAAACCAATATAACATCTCCACATTCACAAATATACATTCTGACATTCAAAAACAAACAAACAAATCAGCGACCAATATAGCCACCTTTCTTTGCAAGGACACTCAAAAGCCTGCCATCCATGGATTCTGTCAGTGTTTTGATCTGTTCACCATCAACATTGCGTGCAGCAGCAACCACAGCCTCCCAGACACTGTTCAGAGAGGTGTACTGTTTTCCCTCCTTGTAAATCTCACATTTGATGATGGACCACAGGTTCTCAATGGGGTTCAGATCAGGTGAACAAGGAGGCCATGTCATTAGTTTTTCTTCTTTTAAACCTTTCTTGCCAGCCACGCTGTGGAGTACTTGGACGCGTGTGATGGAGCATTGTCCTGCATGAAAATCATGTTTTTCTTGAAGGATGCAGACTTTTCCTGTACCACTGCTTGAATGGCAGTAGGACTGGGAGTTGAGCTTGACGCCATCCTCAACCCGAAAAGGCCCCACAAGCTCATTTGATGATACCAGCCAAACCAGTACTCCACCTCCACTTGCTGGCGTCTGAGTGGACTGGAGCTCTCTGCCCTTTACCAATCCAGCCACGGGCCCATCCATCTGGCCCATCAAGACTCACTCTCATTTCATCAGTCCATAAAACCTTAAAAAATCAGTCTTGAGATATTTCTTGGCCCAGTCTTGACGTTTCAGCTTGTGTGTCTTGTTCAGTGGTGGTCGTCTTTCAGCCTTTCTTACCTTGGCCATGTCTCTGAGTATTGCACACCTGTGCTTTTGGGCACTCCAGTGATGTTGCAGCTCTGAAATATGGCCAAACTGGTGGCAAGTGGCATCTTGGCAGCTGCACGCTTGACTTTCTCAGTTCATGGGCAGTTATTTTGCGCCTTGGTTTTTCCACACGCTTCTTGCGACCTGTTGACTATTTTGAATGAAACGCTTGATTGTTCGATGATCACGCTCAGAAGCTTTGCAATTTTAAGACTGCTGCATCCTCTGCAAGATATCCACTATTTTTGACTTTTCTGAGCCTGTCAAGTCCTTCTTTTGACCCATTTTGCCAAAGGAAAGGAAGTTGCCTAATAATTAGCACACCTGATATAGGTGTTGATGTCATTAGACCACACCCCTTCTCATTACAGAGATGCACATCACCTAATATGCTTAATTGGTAGTAGGCTTTCGAGCCTATACAGCTTGGAGTAAGACAACATGCATGAAGAGGATGATGTGGACAAAATACTCATTTGCCTA
>NW_020328873.1:0-9246 GCF_001858045.2 Oreochromis niloticus | reverse complement strand
CAGCCTCTACAGAGTGAACAATGGCGGCCACCACTTCGTTTTATATGTCTTTTATTCGTGTTCTAGGTCACAAATAAGCTTTTAAGATATTTTCAGGCGAGAATGTAGGTGTGTAACTTCAAATATCTGCTTGTTTTATCAAGACATCCCATATTTAGCGACAGTGCTCTGACTACGTCGGTCCTGCCTGACAGCTAGCCGGCTACCTAGCTGGCTACCTAGCTAGCTGCGCACTGGCTGCAAATGGATAGCGAGGGACTCTCTCTGTCGTTTCACCTCCCTGGTCTCTCGCAAATGCTCGCATAGAATCGCAGTTACAGCTGGATGTGGAAAAAATAACTGAGTTGTTTGGTGTGGAGCTACAACAGAGGGCAGCTACCACCGGTGTGTGACAGAAGGACATGCGCCAACGAGACATATGAGGCCGGGCAGGCGATTGCTAACGCGGTGGTCAATCATGGATCAGGGAAAGCGAAGGCAGGAGCGTGAGGTGAACTGAATTTCAGGTAAGAAGTTATGAACTGCACTCTATTTGGGTCAGATATAAACCGAGTTTAGGTGTAGTTTATTTAGCAGCAGTTCTCTTATGTGTTGTGATAGCCGGCTAGCTAGCTAGCGCCGCTAGCATAGTTAGCTCGCGCCGCTAGCAACCCTTCGTGAAAAGCACCCAGGCTTGGCTTATATTGAGGCGGGTGAAACTCGTGTCAGCACCGGTCGCTCTCTATTTGGGTCAGATATAAACCGAGTTTAGGTGTAGTTTATTAGCAGCAGTTCTCTTATGTGTTGCTGATAGCCGGCTAGCTAGCTAGCGCCGCTAGCATAGTTAGCTCGCGCCGCTAGCAACCCTTCGTGAAAAAGCACCCAGGCTTGGCTTATATTGAGGCGGGTGAAACTCGTGTCAGCACCCGGTCGCTCTCTATTTGGGTCAGATATAAACCGAGTTTAGGTGTAATTTATTTTCGTTGACCTTTTACAATCGTAATGCCACGGGGAGTTTATATACAGCTGTGTGCGTACTAAGTTACTGACGTTGGACTTTATTTTATTCATTAGGGTTAGTTCATAGAGTTGCCGTGCCGTACAAACGGAATCGTCCCACATTCAGAGAAAACATTATGATTTATTCTGTCGTTACGAAGCCTCCCTGTCATTCTCTCGCGTGTTGAAACGTCAATCATGAAACTGATCAATGATCGCTGTTCGCTCTTATTTATCGCGCTAAACAACAGCAGCACGTTTAAGCTTGATCAGCTGTTGTTAGAATTCTTTTGATTTTAATTTCTAGTATCAGCTGATGTTTGCTGGAGCATGAAGATGAAATCAGGAGATGTCCTTACTGAATCATCAGAGCTGAACTGGTGATGGAGAAACAGGTTTACACTTTAGGTGACATGAATGAGTTGAAGGGAAGTTATGAGTTGTTTCTGAGAGACAAAGACCAAGCTCCTTTTTTGTGTAGCTGACAGCTGGTAACTGTGCAGGGCGGATCTAGCAAAGCTTTTAGGGGGGGAGCTAGGGCATTAACAGAGAAAGGTGGACACAAAGATATACTTTTCTTCTTACTCTCATATAAAATATTTAGCTTTATTAAATAGTTATCTGAATCTCACAACCAAAGTTTGTATAATAATACACAGATTGGCTGTAGACCATTGTTCATAATTCAGAACACTGTGTAAAAATAACAAAAAACAAAAAGTGAATGCATGTGTGAAAAGTGGTCTATAATGTATGCTTCAAAGTGTGTTCATGCAAACATTGTCGGGTCTGCCGTGGTACATGGGACTTCTGCTCATGAACCTGTGTGCACAGCGTCTGCAAATCGGCGCTGTAACGAAGTAACTTCATCTTTACACAAAACTGTAAGCTGTCATCTGTGAAGCGTGAGCGGTGTTTGTTTTACCATAGTTCATGGTGGAGAATGGCTGCTCTTCTGAGTTTTGCTCTCTGTAGCGTATGAATGGCAAACTACAGTGATTAGCAGCGGCATAGGCACACATAAAATTTCTTCTGAAATTTTCGCTTTCTAGTTATTATTATTATTCCAGTTTCCGCCTGAAATTTTGCAGCGAATCTCGCCCGCAGTTTTGAGACAAGCTTATATATGTTACCTCATTTTGTGCGGCCGGATCTGGAATGGTGTGCTATGACTTTTGGTGTTTATGAATTTTATAGTTTTTTAAATATTAATATTTTAGTGAAAATTTTCCCGCGCTCCTCTGCCGAACAGTTTTGACATTAGGGTTACATATGTTAGATCATTTTGTGCGGCTGGAGCTGGACTATTATGTCATGACTTTTGGTGTTTATACTTTTATAGTTTTTTAAATATTAATATTTTAGTGCAAATTTAGGCCAATTCATCTTTTGGCGCCAAATAAACAGACTTCATTTGTGGTGTGTTGGCTCTCTCTAGTGGTATGCCGGGAGTGGTACAGCCTGTCTACCCTTATTGGATTACCGTAATGATGACAATTTCAACGGTGCGCACAGCGTCGCTGCTTTCAGGAGCCATTGGAATTTTTAAGGTTGCGCAAATCATTCAAAAGTTACGGTAATGCTTGGTGGAAACTCAATATCCCACAATTCATAGCACGCCTCTACAGAGTGAACAATGGCGGCACCACTTCGTTTTATATGTCTTTTATTCGTGTTTCTAGGTCACAAAATAAGCTTTTAAGATATTTTCAGGCGAGAATGTAGGTGTGTAAACTTCAAATATCTGCTTGTTTTATCAAGACATCCCATATTTAGCGACAGTGCTCTGACTACGTCGGTCCTGCCTGACAGCTAGCCGGCTACCTAGCTACCTAGCTAGCTGCCGCACTTGGCTGCAAATGGATAGCGAGGGGACTCTCTCTGTCGTTTCACCTCCCGGTCTCTCGCAAATGCTCGCATAGAATCGGAGTTACAGCTGGATGTGGAAAAAATAACTGAGTTGTTTGGTGGTGGAGCTACAACAGAGGGCAGCTACCCACCGTGTGTGACAGAAAGGACATGCCGCCACGACATATGAGGCGGGCAGGCGATTGCTAACGCGGTGGTCAATCATGGATCAGGGAAAGCGAAGGCAGGAGCGTGAGGTGAACTGAATTTCAGGTAAGAAGTTATGACTGCACTCTATTTGGGTCAGATATAAACCGAGTTTAGGTGTAGTTTATTTGCAGCAGTTCTCTTATGTGTTGCTGATAGCCGGCTAGCTAGCTAGCGCGCTAGCATAGTTAGCTCGCGCCGCTAGCAACCCTTCGTGAAAAAGCACCCAGGCTTGGCTTATATTGAGGCGGGTGAAACTCGTGTCAGCACCCGGTCGCTCTCTATTTGGGTCAGATATAAACCGAGTTTAGGTGTAGTTATTTAGCAGCAGTTCTCTTATGTGTTGCTGATAGCCGGCTAGCTAGCTAGCGCCGCTAGCATAGTTAGCTCGCGCGCTAGCAACCTTCGTGAAAAGCACCCAGGCTTGGCTTATATTGAGGCGGGTGAAATCGTGTCAGCACCGGTCGCTCTCTATTTGGGTCAGATATAAACCGAGTTTAGGTGTAATTTATTTTCGTTGACCTTTTACAATCGTAATGCCACGGGAGTTTATACAGCTGTGTGCGCACTAAGTTACTGACGTTGGACTTTATTTTATTCATTAGGGTTAGTTCATAGAGTTGCCGTGCCGTACAAACGGAATCGTCCCACATTCAGAGAAAACATTATGATTTATTCTGTCGTTACGAAGCCTCCCCTGTCATTCTCTCGCGTGTTGAAACGTCAATCATGAAACTGATCAATGATCGGCTGTTCGCTCTTATTTATCGCGCTAAACAACAGCAGCACGTTTAAGCTTGATCAGCTGTTGTTAGAATTCTTTTGATTTTAATTTCTAGTATCAGCTGATGTTTGCTGGAGCATGAAGATGAAATCAGGAGATGTCCTTACTGAATCATCAGAGCTGAACTGGTGATGGAGAAACAGGTTTACACTTTAGGTGACATGAATGAGTTGAAGGGAAGTTATGAGTTGTTTCTGAGAGACAAAGACAAGCTCCTTTTTTGTGTAGCTGACAGCTGGTAACTGTGCAGGGGCGGATCTAGCAAAGCTTTTAGGGGGGGGGAGCTAGGGCATTAACAGAGAAAGGTGGACACAAAGATATACTTTTCTTTCTTACTCTCATATAAAATATTTAGCTTTTATTAAATAGTTATCTGAATCTCACAACCAAAGTTTGTATAATAATACACAGGATTGGCTGTAGACCATTGTTCATAATTCAGAACACTGTGTAAAAATAACAAAAAACAAAAAGTGAATGCATGTGTGAAAAGTGGTCTATAATGTAATGCTTCAAAGTGTGTTCATGCAAACATTGTCGGGTCTGCCGTGGTACAATGGGACTTCTGCTCATGAACCTGTGTGCACAGCGTCTGCAAATCGGCGCTGTACAAAGTAACTTCATCTTTACACAAAACTGTAAGCTGTCATCTGTGAAGCGTGAGCGGTGTTTGTTTTTACCATAGTTCATGGTGGAGAATGGCTGCTCTTCTGAGTTTTGCTCTCTGTAGCCGTATGAATGGCAAACTACAGTGATTAGCAGCGGCATAGGCACACATAAATTTCTTCTGAAATTTTCGCTTTCTAGTTATTATTATTATTCTCCAGTTTCCGCTGAAATTTTGCAGCGAATCTCGCCCGCAGTTTTGAGACAAGCTTCATATATGTTACCTCATTTTGTGCGGCCGGATCTGGAATGGTGTGCTATGACTTTTGGTGTTTATGAATTTTATAGTTTTTTAAATATTAATATTTTAGTGAAATTTTCCCGCGCTCCTCTGCCAACAGTTTTGACATTAGGGTTACATATGTTAGATCATTTTGTGCGGCTGGAGCTGGACTATTATGTCATGACTTTTGGTGTTCATGACTTTTATAGTTTTTTAAATATTAATATTTTAGTGCAAATTTAGGCCAATTCATCTTTTGGCGCCAAATAAACAGACTTCATTTGTGGTGTGTTGGCTCTCTCTAGTGGTATGCCGGGAGTGGTACAGCCTGTGTACCCTTATTTGGATCCGTAATGATGACAATCAAGGTGCGCACAGCGTCGCTGCTTTCAGGAGCCATTGGAATTTTTAAGGTTGCGCAAATCATTCAAAGTTACGGTAATGCTTGGTGGAAACTCCAATATCCCACAATTCATAGCACGCCTCTACAGAGTGAACAATGGCGGCCACCACTTCGTTTTATATGTCTTTTATTCGTGTTTCTAGGTCACAAAATAAGCTTTTAAGATATTTTCAGGCGAGAATGTAGGTGTGTAAACTTCAAATATCTGCTTGTTTTATCAAGACATCCCATATTAGCGACAGTGCTCTGACTACGTCGGTCCTGCCTGACAGCTAGCCGCTACCTAGCTAGCTAGCTAGCTGCACTTGGCTGCAAATGGATAGCGAGGGGACTCTCTCTGTCGTTTCACCTCCCCGGTCTCTCGCAAATGCTCGCATAGAATCGGAGTTACAGCTGGATGTGGAAAAATAACTGAGTTGTTTGGTGGTGGAGCTACAACAGAGGGCAGCTATCCACCGGTGTGACAGAAAGGACATGCCGCGACGAGACATATGAGCCGGGCGGCGTTTGCTAACGCGGAGGTCAATCGTGGATCAGGGAAAGCGAAGGCAGGAGCGTGAGGTGAACTGAATTTCAGGTAAGAAGTTATGACCTGCACTCTATTTGGGTCAGATATAAACCGAGTTTAGGTGTAGTTTATTTAGCAGCAGTTCTCTTATGTGTTGCTGATAGCCGGCTAGCTAGCTAGCGCCGCTAGCATAGTTAGCTAGCACCGCTAGCGACCCTTCGTGAAAAAGCACCCAGGCTTGGCTTATATTGAGGCGGGTGAAACTCGTGTCAGCACCCGGTCGCTCGCCGACAGTATGTGTTTTAGCTGGACTTATTTTTCGTTTATATGGACCGATGATTTATTTATTTATTCATTTTAGTAACGGTATAAACAGTGAAAGGTGGTGGATTGGCCAGATGTAAACTTCAAATATCTGCTCGTGTTACCAAGACATCCCATATTAGCTCTGATGTTTTCGGTGCTGCAAAGAGCTAGACAGGTAGCTAGCTAACCCGAGCTGGCTGTCTTTTGACTCAGGGTCATAGCTGGACTTATTTTTCGTTTTTATGAGCCGATGAGGGTTTTTTTTAGTAACGGTACAAACAGTGAAAGGCGGTGGATTGTCAGATGCTGGTCGATGTGGAAAAAATAACTGAGTTGTTTGGTAGTCGCTGACGCGGAGCTACAACCGAGGGCAGCTATCCACCGGTGTGTGTCAGAAAGAACATGCGGGAACGAGGCGGCGAGGCGACCGCCGATCGACCGGTGGTAGATCGTGGATCAGGGAAACCGAAGGCAGGAGAAGCAGGCGGCTGCGGTCGGAGCGTGAGGTGAACTGAATTTCAGGTAAGAAGTTATGACCTGCACTCTATTTGGGTCAGATATAACCGAGTTTAGGTGTAGTTTATTTTCGTTGTGCTGACTTTTTACAATCAGTTATAATAACTCGTACTGCGTGGTAGCTAGCACGATGGAGTTTTGACATGCCTCCCTGTCATTCTCTCGCCTGTTCAAACTTCAGTCATGAAACTGATCAATGATCGGCTTTTCTCTCTTGTTTTTTATCGCGCTAAACAACAGCAGCACGTTTAAGCTTGATCAGCTGTTGTTAGAATTCATTTGATTTTAATTTCTAGTATCAGCTGATGTTTGCTGGAGCCACAGCTGTAGAAGCGGCTGGTCGAAACCAGGAGATGACCTTACTGAATCATCAGAGCTGAACTGGTGATGGAGAAACAGGTTTACCTTTTTTTTAGTGACATGAATGAGTTTGAAGGGAAGTTATGAACTGTTTCTGAGAGAAATAAACACCAAGCTCCTTTTTTATTTAGCTGACAGCTGGTAACTGTGCAGGGGCGGATCTAGCAAAGCTTTGCCAGGGGCCAGGTAGGGCATTAACAGAGAAAGGTGGACACAAAGATATACTTTTCTTTCTTACTCTCATACAGGGAGTGCAGAATTATTAGGCAAGTTGTATTTTGAGGAATAATTTTATTATTGAACAACAACCATGTTCTCAATGAACCAAAAAACACATTAATATCAAAGCTGAATGTTTTCGGAAGTAGTTTTTAGTTTGTGTTTAGTTTTAGCTATTTAGGGGATATCTGTGTGTGCAGGTGACTATTACTGTGCATAATTATTAGGCAACTTAACAAAAAACAAATATATACCCATTTCAATTATTTATTTTTACCAGTGAAACCAATATAACATCTCCACATTCACAATATACATTTCTGACATTCAAAAACAAAACAAAAACAAATCAGCGACCAATATAGCCACCTTTCTTTGCAAGGACACTCAAAAGCCTGCCATCCATGGATTCTGTCAGTGTTTTGATCTGTTCACCATCAACATTGCGTGCAGCAGCAACCACAGCCTCCCGACACTGTTCAGAGAGGTGTACTGTTTTCCCTCCTTGTAAATCTCACATTTGATGATGGACCACAGGTTCTCAATGGGGTTCAGATCAGGTGAACAAGGAGGCCATGTCATTAGTTTTTCTTCTTTTACCCTTTCTTGCAGCCACGCTGTGGAGTACTTGGACGCGTGTGATGGAGCATTGTCCTGCATGAAAATCATGTTTTTCTTGAAGGATGCAGACTTCTTCCTGTACCACTGCTTGAAGAAGGTGTCTTCCAGAAACTTGCAGTAGGACTGGGAGTTGAGCTTGACGCCATCCTCAACCCGAAAAGGCCCACAAGCTCACCTTTGATGATACCAGCCCAAACCAGTACTCCACCTCCACCTTGCTGGCGTCTGAGTCGGGACTGGAGCTCTCTGCCTTTACCAATCCAGCCACGGGCCATCCATCTGGCCCATCAAGACTCACTCTCATTTCATCAGTCCATAAAACCTTAGAAAAATCAGTCTTGAGATATTTCTTGGCCCAGTCTTGACGTTTCAGCTTGTGTGTCTTGTTCAGTGGTGGTCGTCTTTCAGCCTTTCTTACCTTGGCCATGTCTCTGAGTATTGCACACCTTGTGCTTTTGGGCACTCCAGTGATGTTGCAGCTCTGAAATATGGCCAAACTGGTGGCAAGTGGCATCTTGGCAGCTGCACGCTTGACTTTTCTCAGTTCATGGGCAGTTATTTTGCCCTTGGTTTTTCCACACGCTTCTTGCGACCCTGTTGACTATTTGAATGAAACGCTTGATTGTTCGATGATCACGCTTCAGAAGCTTTGCAATTTTAAGACTGCTGCATGCCTCTGCAAGATATCTCACTATTTTTGACTTTTCTGAGCCTGTCAAGTCCTTCTTTTGACCCATTTTGCCAAAGGAAAGGAAGTTGCCTAATAATTATGCACACCTGATATAGGGTGTTGATGTCATTAGACCATACCCCTTCTCATTACAGAGATGCACATCACCTAATATGCTTAATTGGTAGTAGGCTTTCGAGCCTATACAGCTTGGAGTAAGACAACATGCATGAAGGGGATGATGTGGACAAATACTCATTTGCCTAATAATTCGCACTCCCTGTATAAAATATTTAGCTTTTATTAATAGTTATCTGAATCTTACAACCAAAGTTTGTATAATACACAGATTGGCTGTAGACCATTGTTCATCATTCAGAACACTGTGTAAAAATAACAAAAAACAAAAAGTGAATGCAAAAGTGCATAAATATTTATTTTACGTGTTTGATATGTGTGGCGGGGCGTGGTCTGCAGTGCCGCTGCAGGGGAGGTGGACCCACTGAGGGGCATCTGCAATCACACCTCTCGGGCGTAGTCTGTGCTCTCTCGGCTGTTTTTGGGTGTGTGTCGGGCTGTGAGTTGAAAAGCTACAGCTGGCTGGGAGGTACACCAACCATGTGTGAAAAGTGTCCATAACGTACTGGTTCAAAGTGTGTTCGTGCAAACATTGTCGGGGTCTGCCGTGGTACAGAGGGACTTCTGCTTATGAACCTGTGTGCACAGCGTCTGCAAATCGGGCTGTACAAAGTGACCTCATCTTTACCCAAAACTGTAAGCTGTCATCTGTGAGGCGCGAGCGGTGTTTGTTTTTACCATAATTCATGGTGGAGAATGGCTGCTCTTCTGAGTTTTGCTGTCTGTAGCCGTATGAATGGAAAACTACACAGATTAGCAGCGGCATAGGCACACATAAAATTTCTTCTGAAATTTTCGC
>NW_020328872.1:0-11063 GCF_001858045.2 Oreochromis niloticus | reverse complement strand
ATTATTATATTATTATTATGTGTGCCTATGGAAAGAGGCACACATATTACTATTCGTCGGATTTATTATTATTATTATTATTATGCCTATGACAAGAGGCACACATATTACTATTCGTCGGATTTATTATTATTATTATTGTGTGCCTATGACAAGAGGCACACATATTACTATTCGTCGGATTTATTATTATTATTATTTATTATTATTATTATTCTCCAGTTTCCGCCTGAAATTTTGCAGCGAATCTCGCCTCGCAGTTTTGAGACAAGCTTCATATATGTTACCTCATTTGTGTCGGCCGGGATCTGGAATGGTTGCTATGACTTTTGGTGTTATGAATTTTATAGTTTTTAAATATAATATTAGTGAAAATTCCCGCCTCCTCTGCCAAACAGTTTTGACATTAGGTACATATGTTAGATCATTTTGTGCGGCTGGAGCTGGACTATTATGTTATGACTTTTGGTGTTTATAACTTTTATAGTTTTTTAATATTAATATTTAGTGCAATTTAGGCCAATTCATCTTTTGGCGCCAAATAAACAGACTTCATTTGTGTGTGTTGGCTCTCTCTAGTGGTATGCCGGGAGTGGTACAGCCTGTGACCCTTATTTGGATACCGTAATGATGACAATTTCAACGGTGCGCACAGCGTCGCTGCTTTCAGGAGCCCTTGGAATTTTAAGGTTGCGCAAATCATTCAAAAGTTACGGTAATGCTTGGTGGAAAACTCAATATCCCACAATTCATAGCACGCCTCTACAGAGTGAACAATGGCGGCCACCACTTCGTTTATATGTCTTTTATTCGTGTTTCTAGGTCACAAAATAAGCTTTTAAGATATTTTCAGGCGAGAATGTAGGTGTGTAAACTTCAAATATCTGCTTGTTTTATCAAGACATCCATATTTACGACAGTGCTCTGACTACGTCGGTCCTGCCTGACAGCTAGCGGCTACCTAGCTGGCTACCTAGCTACTGCCGCACTTGGCTGCAAATGGATAGCGAGGGGACTCCTCTGTCGTTTCACCTCCCTGGTCTCTCGCAAATGCTCGCATAGAATCGGAGTTACAGCTGGATGTGGAAAAAATAACTGAGTTGTTTGGTGGTGGAGCTACAACAGAGGGCAGCTACCCACCGGTGTGTGACAGAAAGGACATGCCGCCAACGAGACATATGAGGCCGGGCAGGCGATTGCTAACGCGGTGTCAATCATGGATCAGGGAAAGCGAAGGCAGGAGCGTGAGGTGAACTGAATTTCAGGTAAGAAGTTATGAACTGCACTCTATTTGGGTCAGATATAAACCGAGTTTAGTGTAGTTTATTTAGCAGCAGTTCTCTTATGTGTTGCTGATAGCCGGCTAGCTAGCTAGCGCCGCTAGCATAGTTAGCTCGCGCCGCTAGCAACCCTTCGTGAAAAAGCACCCAGGCTTGGCTTATATTGAGGCGGGTGAAACTCGTGTCAGCACCCGGTCGCTCTCTATTTGGGTCAGATATAAACCGAGTTTAGGTGTAGTTTATTTAGCAGCAGTTCTCTTATGTGTTGCTGATAGCCGGCTAGCTAGCTAGCGCCGCTAGCATAGTTAGCTCGCGCCGCTAGCAACCCTTCGTGAAAAGCACCAGGCTTGGCTTATATTGAGGCGGGTGAAACTCGTGTCAGCACCCGGTCGCTCTCTATTTGGGTCAGATATAAACCGAGTTTAGTGTAATTTATTTCGTTGACCTTTTACAATCGTAATGCCACGGAGTTTATATACAGCTGTGTGCGTACTAAGTTACTGACGTTGGACTTTATTTTATCATTAGGGTTAGTTCATAGAGTTGCGTGCCGTACAAACGGAATCGTCCCACATTCAGAGAAACATTATGATTTATTCTGTCGTTACGAAGCCTCCCTGTCATTCTCTCGCGTGTTGAAACGTCAATCATGAAACTGATCAATGATCGGCTGTTCGCTCTTATTTATCGCGCTAAACAACAGCAGCACGTTTAAGCTTGATCAGCTGTTGTTAGAATTCTTTTGATTTTAATTTCTAGTATCAGCTGATGTTTGCTGGAGCATGAAGATGAAATCAGGAGATGTCCTTACTGAATCATCAGAGCTGAACTGGTGATGGAGAAACAGGTTTACACTTTAGGTGACATGAATGAGTTGAAGGGAAGTTATGAGTTGTTTCTGAGAGACAAAGACCAAGCTCCTTTTTTGTGTAGCTGACAGCTGGTAACTGTGCAGGGCGGATCTAGCAAAGCTTTTAGGGGGGGGAGCTAGGCATTAACAGAGAAAGGTGGACACAAAGATATACTTTTCTTTCTACTCTCATATAAATATTTAGCTTTATTAAATAGTTATCTGAATCTCACAACCAAAGTTTGTATAATAATACACAGGATTGGCTGTAGACCATTGTTCATAATTCAGAAACTGTGTAAAAATAACAAAAAACAAAAGTGAATGCATGTGTGAAAAGTGGTCTATAATGTAATGCTTCAAGTGTGTTCATGCAAACATTGTCGGGTCTGCCGTGTACAATGGGACTTCTGCTCATGAACCTGTGTGCACAGCGTCTGCAAATCGGCGCTGTACAAAGTAACTTCATCTTTACACAAAACTGTAAGCTGTCATCTGTGAAGCGTGAGCGGTGTTTGTTTTTACCATAGTTCATGGTGGAGAATGGCTGCTCTTCTGAGTTTGCTCTCTGTAGCCGTATGAATGGCAAACTACAGTGATTAGCAGCGCATAGGCACACATAAAATTTCTTCTGAAATTTCGCTTTCTAGTTATTTATATTATTATTCTCCAGTTCCGCCTGAAATTTTGCAGCGAATCTCGCTCGCAGTTTTGAGACAAGCTTCATATATGTTACCTCATTTTGTGCGGCCGGATCTGGAATGGTGTGCTATGACTTTTGGTGTTTATGAATTTTATAGTTTTTTAAATATTAATATTTTAGTGAAAATTTTCCCGCGCTCCTCTGCCAAACAGTTTTGACATTAGGGTTACATATGTTAGATCATTTGTGCGGCTGGAGCTGGACTATTATGTTATGACTTTTGGTGTTTATAACTTTATAGTTTTTTAAATATTAATATTTTAGTGCAAATTTAGGCCAATTCATCTTTTGGCGCAAATAACAGACTTCATTTGTGGTGTCTTGGCTCTCTCTAGTGTATGCCGGGAGTGGTACAGCCTGTGTACCCTTATTGGATTACCGTAATGATGACAATTTCAACGGTGCGCACAGCGTCGCTGCTTTCAGGAGCCCTTGGAATTTTAAGGTTGCGCAATCATTCAAAAGTTACGGTAATGCTTGGTGGAAAACTCAATATCCCACAATTCATAGCACGCCTCTACAGAGTGAACAATGGCGGCCACCACTTCGTTTATATGTCTTTTATTCGTGTTTCTAGGTCACAAAATAAGCTTTTAAGATATTTTCAGGCGAGAATGTAGGTGTGTAAACTTCAAATATCTGCTTGTTTTATCAAGACATCCCATATTTAGCGACAGTGCTCTGACTACGTCGGTCCTGCTGACAGCTAGCCGGCTACTAGCTGGCTACCTAGCTAGCTGCCGCACTGGCTGCAAATGGATAGCGAGGGGACTCTCTCTGTCGTTTCACCTCCCTGGTCTCTCGCAAATGCTCGCATAGAATCGGAGTTACAGCTGGATGTGGAAAAAATAACTGAGTTGTTTGGTGGTGGAGCTACAACAGAGGGCAGCTACCCACCGGTGTGTGACAGAAAGGACATGCCGCCAACGAGACATATGAGGCGGGCAGGCGATTGCTAACGCGGTGGTCAATCATGGATCAGGGAAAGCGAAGGCAGGAGCGTGAGGTGAACTGAATTTCAGGTAAGAAGTTATGAACTGCACTCTATTTGGGTCAGATATAAACCGAGTTTAGGTGTAGTTTATTTAGCAGCAGTTCTCTTATGTGTTGCTGATAGCCGGCTAGCTAGCTAGCGCCGCTAGCATAGTTAGCTCGCGCCGCTAGCAACCCTTCGTGAAAAGCACCAGGCTTGGCTTATATTGAGGCGGGTGAAACTCGTGTCAGCACCCGGTCGCTCTCTATTTGGGTCAGATATAAACCGAGTTTAGGTGTAGTTATTTAGCAGCAGTTCTCTTATGTGTTGCTGATAGCCGGCTAGCTAGCTAGCGCCGCTAGCATAGTTAGCTCGCGCGCTAGCAACCCTTCGTGAAAAAGCACCCAGGCTTGGCTTATATTGAGGCGGGTGAAACTCGTGTCAGCACCCGGTCGCTCTCTATTTGGGTCAGATATAAACCGAGTTTAGGTGTAATTTATTTTCGTTGACCTTTTACAATCGTAATGCCACGGGAGTTTATATACAGCTGTGTGCGTACTAAGTTACTGACGTTGGACTTTATTTTATTCATTAGGGTTAGTTCATAGAGTTGCCGTGCCGTACAAACGGAATCGTCCCACATTCAGAGAAAACATATGATTTATTCTGTCGTTACGAAGCCTCCCCTGTCATTCTCTCGCGTGTTGAAACGTCAATCATGAAACTGATCAATGATCGGCTGTTCGCTCTTATTTATCGCGCTAAACAACAGCAGCACGTTTAAGCTTGATCAGCTGTTGTTAGAATTCTTTTGATTTAATTTCTAGTATCAGCTGATGTTGCTGGAGCATGAAGATGAAATCAGGAGATGTCCTTACTGAATCATCAGAGCTGAACTGGTGATGGAGAAACAGGTTACACTTTAGGTGACATGAATGAGTTGAAGGGAAGTTATGAGTTGTTTCTGAGAGACAAAGACCAAGCTCCTTTTTTGTGTAGCTGACAGCTGGTAACTGTGCAGGGGCGGATCTAGCAAAGCTTTTAGGGGGGGGGAGCTAGGGCATTAACAGAGAAAGGTGGACACAAAGATATACTTTTCTTTCTTACTCTCATATAAAATATTTAGCTTTTATTAAATAGTTATCTGAATCTCACAACCAAAGTTTGTATATAATACACAGGATTGGCTGTAGACCATTGTTCATAATTCAGAACACTGTGTAAAAATAACAAAAAACAAAAAGTGAATGCATGTGTGAAAAGTGGTCTATAATGTAATGCTTCAAGTGTGTTCATGCAAACATTGTCGGGTCTGCCGTGGTACAATGGGACTTCTGCTCATGAACCTGTGTGCACAGCGTCTGCAAATCGGCGCTGTACAAAGTAACTTCATCTTTACACAAAACTGTAAGCTGTCATCTGTGAAGCGTGAGCGGTGTTTGTTTTTACCATAGTTCATGGTGGAGAATGGCTGCTCTTCTGAGTTTGCTCTCTGTAGCCGTATGAATGGCAAACTACAGTGATTAGCAGCGGCATAGGCACACATAAATTTCTTCTGAAATTTTCGCTTTCTAGTTTATATTATTATTCTCCAGTTTCCGCCTGAAATTTGCAGCGATCTCGCCCCGCAGTTTTGAGACAAGCTTCATATATGTTACCTCATTTTGTGCGGCCGGGATCTGGAATGGTGTGCTATGACTTTTGGTCTTTGTGAATTTATAGTTTTTAAATATAATATTTTAGTGAAAATTTTCCCGCGCTCCTCTGCCAACAGTTTTGACATTAGGGTACATATGTTAGATCATTTTGTGCGGCTGGAGCTGGACTATTATGTCATGACTTTGGTGTTCATGACTTTATAGTTTTTAATATTAATATTTTAGTGCAATTTAGGCCAATTCATCTTTGGCGCCAAATAAACAGACTTCATTTGTGGGTGTGTTGGCTCTCTCTAGTGGTATGCCGGGAGTGGTACAGCCTGTGTACCCTTATTTGGATTACCGTAATGATGACAATTCAACGGTGCGCACAGCGCGCTGCTTTCAGGAGCCATTGGAATTTTTAAGGTTGCGCAAATCATTCAAAGTTACGAATGCTTGGTGGAAAACTCATATCCCACAATTATGCACGCCTCTACAGAGTGAACAAGGCGGCCACCACTTCGTTTATATGTCTTTTATTCGTGTTTCTAGGTCACAAAATAAGCTTTTAAGATATTTCAGCGAGAATGTAGGTGTGTAAACTTCAAATATCTGCTTGTTTTATCAAGACATCCCATATTTAGCGACAGTGCTCTGACTACGTCCGTCCTGCCTGACAGCTAGCCGCTACCTAGCTGGCTACCTAGCTAGCTGCCGCACTTGGCTGCAAATGGATAGCGAGGGACTCCTCTGTCGTTTCACCTCCTGGTCTCTCGCAATGCTCGCATAGAATCGGAGTTACAGCTGGATGTGGAAAAAATAACTGAGTTGTTTGGTGGTGGAGCTACAACAGAGGGCAGCTACCACCGGTGTGTGACAGAAAGGACATGCCGCCAACGAGACATATGAGGCCGGGCAGGCGATTGCTAACGCGGAGGTCAATCGTGGATCAGGGAAAGCGAAGGCAGGAGCGTGAGGTGAACTGAATTTCAGGTAAGAAGTTATGAACTGCACTCTATTTGGGTCAGATATAAACCGAGTTTAGGTGTAGTTTATTTTAGCAGCAGTTCTCTTATGTGTTGCTGATAGCCGGCTAGCTAGCTAGTGCGCTAGCATAGTTAGCTAGCACCGCTAGCGACCTTCGTGAAAAAGCACCCAGGCTTGGCTATATTGAGGCGGGTGAAACTCGTGTCAGCACCCGGTCGCTCGCCGACAGTATGTGTTTTAGCTGGACTTATTTTCGTTTTATGGACCGATGATTTATTTATTTATTCATTTTAGTAACGGTATACAGTGAAAGGTGGTGGATTGGCCAGATGTAAACTTCAAATATCTGCTCGTGTTACCAAGACATCCATATTAGCTCTGATGTTTTCGGTGCCTGCAAAGAGCTAGACAGGTAGCTAGCTAACCCGAGCTGGCTGTCTTTTGACTCAGGGTCATAGCTGGACTTATTTTTCGTTTTTATGAGCCGATGAGGGTTTTTTTTAGTACGGTACAACAGTGAAAGGCGGTGGATTGTCCAGATGCTGGTCGATGTGGAAAAAATAACTGAGTTGTTTGGTAGTCGCTGAGCGGAGCTACAACCGAGGGCAGCTATCCACCGGTGTGTGTCAGAAAGAACATGCGGGGAACGAGGCGCGAGGCGACGCCGATCGACCGGTGGTAGATCGTGGATCAGGGAAACCGAAGGCAGGAGAAGCAGGCGGCTGCCGGTCGGAGCGTGAGGTGAACTGAATTTCAGGTAAGAAGTTATGACCTGCACTCTATTTGGGTCAGATATAAACCGAGTTTAGGTGTAGTTTATTTTTGTTGTGCTGACTTTTTACAATCAGTTATAATAACTCGTACTGCGTGGTAGCTAGCACGATGGAGTTTATGACAGCCTCCCCTGTCATTCTCTCGCCTGTTCAAACTTCAGTCATGAAACTGATCAATGATCGGCTTTTCTCTCTTGTTGTTTATCGCGCTAAACAACAGCAGCACGTTTAAGCTGATCAGCTGTTGTTAGAATTCATTTGATTTTAATTTCTAGTATCAGCTGATGTTTGCTGGAGCCACAGCTGTAGAAGCGGCTGGTCGAACCAGGAGATGACCTTACTGAATCATCAGAGCTGAACTGGTGATGGAGAAACAGGTTTACCTTTTTTTAGGTGACATGAATGAGTTGAAGGGAAGTTATGAACTGTTTCTGAGAGAATAACACCAAGCTCCTTTTTTATTTAGCTGACAGCTGGTAACTGTGCAGGGGCGGATCTAGCAAGCTTTTGCAGGGGGCCAGGTAGGGCATTAACAGAGAAGGTGGACACAAAGATATACTTTTTTTCTTACTCTCATACAGGGAGTGCAGAATTATTAGGCAAGTTGTATTTTTGAGGAATAATTTTATATTGAACAACAACCATGTTCTCAATGAACCCAAAAAACACATTAATATCAAAGCTGAATGTTTTCGAAGTAGTTTTTAGTTTGTGTTTAGTTTTAGCTATTTTAGGGGATATCTGTGTGTGAGGTGACTATTACTGTGCATAATTATTAGGCAACTTAACAAAAAACAAATATATACCCATTTCAATTATTTATTTTTACCAGTGAAACCAATATAACATCTCCACATTCACAAATATACATTTCTGACATTCAAAAACAAAACAAAAACAAATCAGCGACCAATATAGCCACCTTTCTTTGCAAGGACACTCAAAAGCCTGCCATCCATGGATTCTGTCAGTGTTTTGATCTGTTCACCATCAACATTGCGTGCAGCAGCAACCACAGCCTCCCAGACACTGTCAGAGAGTGTACTGTTTTCCCTCCTTGTAAATCTCACATTTGATGATGGACCACAGGTTCTCAATGGGGTTCAGATCAGGTGAACAAGGAGGCCATGTCATTAGTTTTTTCTTCTTTATACCCTTTCTTGCCAGCCACGCTGTGGAGTACTTGGACGCGTGTGATGGAGCATTGTCCTGCATGAAAATCATGTTTTTCTTGAAGGATGCAGACTTTTCCTGTACCACTGCTTGAAGAAGGTGTCTTCCAGAAACTGCAGTAGGACTGGGAGTTGAGCTTGACGCCATCCTCAACCCGAAAAGGCCCCACAAGCTCACCTTTGATGATACCAGCCCAAACCAGTACTCCACCTCCACCTTGCTGGCGTCTGAGTGGACTGGAGCTCTCTGCCCTTTACCAATCCAGCCACGGGCCCATCCATCTGGCCATCAAGACTCACTCTCATTTCATCAGTCCATAAAACCTTAGAAAAATCAGTCTTGAGATATTTCTTGGCCCAGTCTTGACGTTTCAGCTTGTGTGTCTTGTTCAGTGGTGGTCGTCTTTCAGCCTTTCTTACCTTGGCCATGTCTCTGAGTATTGCACACCTTGTGCTTTTGGGCACTCCAGTGATGTTGCAGCTCTGAAATATGGCCAAACTGGTGGCAAGTGGCATCTTGGCAGCTGCACGCTTGACTTTTCTCAGTTCATGGGCAGTTATTTTGCCCTTGGTTTTTCCACACGCTTCTTGCGACCCTGTTGACTATTTTGAATGAAACGCTTGATTGTTCGATGATCACGCTTCAGAAGCTTTGCAATTTTAAGACTGCTGCATGCCTCTGCAAGATATCTCACTATTTTTGACTTTTCTGAGCCTGTCAAGTCCTTCTTTTGACCCATTTTGCCAAAGGAAAGGAAGTTGCCTAATAATTATGCACACCTGATATAGGGTGTTGATGTCATTAGACCATACCCCTTCTCATTACAGAGATGCACATCACCTAATATGCTTAATTGGTAGTAGGCTTTCGAGCCTATACAGCTTGGAGTAAGACAACATGCATGAAGGGATGATGTGGACAAAATACTCATTTGCCTAATAATTCTGCACTCCCTGTATAAAATATTTAGCTTTTATTAAATAGTTATCTGAATCTTACAACCAAAGTTTGTATAATAATACACAAGATTGGCTGTAGACCATTGTTCATCATTCAGAACACTGTGTAAAAATAACAAAAAACAAAAAGTGAATGCAAAAGTGCATAAATATTTATTTTACGTGTTTGATATGTGTGGCGGGGCGTGGTCTGCAGTGCCGCTGCAGGGGAGGTGGACCCACCTGAGGGGCATCTGCAATCACACCTCTCGGGCGTAGTCTGTGCTCTCTCGGCTGTTTTTTGGGTGTGTGTCGGGCTGTGAGTTGAAAAGCTACAGCTGGCTGGAGGGTACACCAACCATGTGTGAAAAGTGGTCCATAACGTACTGGTTCAAAGTGTGTTCGTGCAAACATTGTCGGGTCTGCCGTGGTACAGAGGGACTTCTGCTTATGAACCTGTGTGCACAGCGTCTGCAAATCGGGGCTGTACAAAGTGACCTCATCTTTACCCAAAACTGTAAGCTGTCATCTGTGAGGCGCGAGCGGTGTTTGTTTTTACCATAATTCATGGTGGAGAATGGCTGCTCTTCTGAGTTTTGCTGTCTGTAGCCGTATGAATGGAAAACTACACAGATTAGCAGCGGCATAGGCACACATAAAATTTCTTCTGAAATTTTCGCTTTCTAGTTATTATTATTATTTTCCTTTCCGCCTGAAATTTTGCAGTGTATCTCGCCCCGCAGTTTTTGGACAAGCTTCATATATGTTACCTCATTTTGTGCGGCTGGATCTGGAATGGTGTGCTATGACTTTTGGTGTTTATGATATTATAGTTTTTAAATATTAATATTTTAGTGAAAATTTTCCCGCGCTCCTCTGCCAAACAGTTTTGACAATAGGGTACATATGTTAGATCATTTTGTGCGGCTGGCGCTGGCTAGTATGGTGTGACTTTTGGTGTTTATAACTTTTATAGTTTTTGAAATATTTAGATTTTAGTGCAAATTTAGGCCAATTTCTAGGCTCCTGAGAAGATTCTGCTTTGCACATAGAAACAGACTTCATTTGTGGTGTCTTGGCTCTCTCTAGTGTATACCGGGAGTAGTACAGCCGAAAAGATTTTCCTGTGTTGAAAACTCATATCCCACAATTCATAGCACGCCTCTACAGAGTGAACAATGGCGGCCACCACTTCGTTTTATATGTCTTTTATTCGTGTTTCTAGGTCACAAAATAACTTTTAAGATATTTTCAGGCGAGAATGTAGGTGTGTAAACTTCAAATATCTGCTTGTTTTATCAAGACATCCCATATTTAGCGACAGTGCTCTGACGACGTCGGTCCTGCCTGACAGCTAGCCGGCTACCTAGCTAGCTGCCGCACTTGGCTGCAAATGGATAGCGAGGGACTCTCTGTCGTTTCACCTCCCCGGTCTCTCGCAAATGCTCGCATAGAATCGAGTTACAGCTGGATGTGGAAAAAATAACTGAGTTGTTTGGTGGTGCTATAGCGGAGCTACACAGTGGCAGCTATCCACCGTGTATGACAGAAAGGACATGCCGCGACGCGATCGACCGGTGTTTGCTAACGCGGAGGTCAATCGTGGATCAGGGAAAGCGAAGGCAGGAGCGTGAGGTGAACTGAATTTCAGGTAAGAAGTTATGACCTGCACTCTATTTGGGTCAGATATAACCGAGTTTAGGTGTAGTTTATTTAGCAGCAGTTTCTTATGTGTTGCTGATAGCC
>NW_020328871.1:0-18521 GCF_001858045.2 Oreochromis niloticus | reverse complement strand
CTGGTAACTGTGCAGGGGCGGATCTAGCAAAGCTTTTAGGGGGGGGGAGCTAGGGCATTAACAGAGAAAGGTGGGCACAAAGATATACTTTTCTTTCTACTCTCATATAAAATATTTAGCTTTTATTAAATAGTTATCTGAATCTCACAACCAAAGTTTGTATAATAATACACAAGGATTGGCTGTAGACCATTGTTCATAATTCAGAACACTGTGTAAAAATAACAAAAAAAAAAAGTGAATGCATGTGTGAAAGTGGTCTATAATGTAATGCTTCAAAGCGTGTTCATGCAAACATTGTCGGGTCTGCCGTGGTACAATGGGACTTCTGCTCATGAACCTGTGTGCACAGCGTCTGCAAATCGGCGCTGTACGAAGTAACTTCATCTTTACACAAAACTGTAAGCTGTCATCTGTGAAGCGTGAGCGGTGTTTGTTTTTACCATAGTTCATGGTGGAGAATGGCTGCTCTTCTGAGTTTTGCTCTCTGTAGCCGTATGAATGGCAACTACAGTGATTAGCAGCGGCATAGGCACACATAAAATTTCTTCTGAATTTCGCTTTCTAGTTATTATTATTATTATTCTCCAGTTTCCGCCTGAAATTTTGCAGCGAATCTCGCCTCGCAGTTTTGAGACAAGCTTCATATATGTTACCTCATTTTGTGCGGCCGGATCTGGAATGGTGTGCTATGACTTTTGGTGTTTATGAATTTTATAGTTTTTTAAATATTAATATTTTAGTGAAAATTTTCCCGCGCTCCTCTGCCAAACAGTTTTGACATTAGGGTTACATATGTTAGATCATTTTGTGCGGCTGGAGCTGGACTATTATGTATGACTTTTGGTGTTTATAACTTTTATAGTTTTTTAAATATTAATATTTTAGTGCAAATTTAGGCCAATTCATCTTTTGGCGCCAAATAAACAGACTTCATTTGTGGTGTGTTGGCTCTCTCTAGTGGTATGCCGGGAGTGGTACAGCCTGTGTACCCTTATTTGGATTACCGTAATGATGACAATTTCACGGTGCGCACAGCGTCGCTGCTTTCGGAGCCCTTGGATTTTTAAGGTTGCGCAAATCATTCAAAAGTTACGGTAATGCTTGGTGGAAACTCAATATCCCACAATCATAGCACGCCTCTACAGAGTGAACAATGGCGGCCACCACTTCGTTTTATATGTCTTTATTCGTGTTTCTAGGTCACAAATAAGCTTTTAAGATATTTTCAGGCGAGAATGTAGGTGTGTAAACTTCAAATATCTGCTTGTTTTATCAAGACATCCCATATTTAGCGACAGTGCTCTGACTACGTCGGTCCTGCCTGACAGCTAGCCGGCTACCTAGCTGGCTACCTAGCTAGCTGCCGCACTTGGCTGCAAATGGATAGCGAGGGGACTCTCTCTGTCGTTTCACCTCCCTGGTCTCTCGCAAATGCTCGCATAGAATCGGAGTTACAGCTGGATGTGGAAAAATAACTGAGTTGTTGGTGGTGGAGCTACAACAGAGGGCAGCTACCCACCGGTGTGTGACAGAAAGGACATGCCGCCAACGAGACATATGAGGCCGGGCAGGCGATTGCTAACGCGGTGGTCAATCATGGATCAGGGAAGCGAAGGCAGGAGCGTGAGGTGAACTGAATTTCAGGTAAGAAGTTATGAACTGCACTCTATTTGGGTCAGATATAAACCGAGTTTAGGTGTAGTTTATTTAGCAGCAGTTCTCTTATGTGTTGCTGATAGCCGGCTAGCTAGCTAGCGCCGCTAGCATAGTTAGCTCGCGCCGCTAGCAACCCTTCGTGAAAAAGCACCCAGGCTTGGCTATATTGAGGCGGGTGAAACTCGTGTCAGCACCCGGTCGCTCTCTATTTGGGTCAGATATAAACCGAGTTTAGGTGTAGTTTATTTAGCAGCAGTTCTCTTATGTGTTGCTGATAGCCGGCTAGCTAGCTAGCGCCGCTAGCATAGTTAGCTCGCGCCGCTAGCAACCCTTCGTGAAAAAGCACCCAGGCTTGGCTTATATTGAGGCGGTGAAACTCGTGTCAGCACCCGGTCGCTCTCTATTTGGGTCAGATATAAACCGAGTTTAGGTGTAATTTATTTTCGTTGACCTTTTACAATCGTAATGCCACGGGAGTTTATATACAGCTGTGTGCGTACTAAGTTACTGACGTTGGACTTTATTTTATTCATTAGGGTTAGTTCATAGAGTTGCCGTGCCGTACAAACGGAATCGTCCCACATTCAGAGAAACATTATGATTTATTCTGTCGTTACGAAGCCTCCCTGTCATTCTCTCGCGTGTTGAAACGTCAATCATGAAACTGATCAATGATCGGCTGTTCGCTCTTATTTATCGCGCTAAACAACAGCAGCACGTTTAAGCTTGATCAGCTGTTGTTAGAATTCTTTTGATTTTAATTTCTAGTATCAGCTGATGTTTGCTGGAGCATGAAGATGAAATCAGGAGATGTCCTTACTGAATCATCAGAGCTGAACTGGTGATGGAGAAACAGGTTTACACTTTAGGTGACATGAATGAGTTGAAGGGAAGTTATGAGTTGTTTCTGAGAGACAAGACCAGCTCCTTTTTTGTGTAGCTGACAGCTGGTAACTGTGCAGGGCGGATCTAGCAAAGCTTTTAGGGGGGGGGGGCTAGGGCATTAACAGAGAAAGGTGGACACAAAGATATACTTTTCTTTCTTACTCTCATATAAAATATTTAGCTTTTATTAAATAGTTATCTGAATCTCACAACCAAAGTTTGTATAATAATACACAGGATTGGCTGTAGACCATTGTTCATAATTCAGAACACTGTGTAAAAATAACAAAAACAAAAGTGAATGCATGTGTGAAAAGTGGTCTATAATGTAATGCTTCAAAGTGTGTTCATGCAAACATTGTGGGTCTGCCGTGGTACAATGGGACTTCTGCTCATGAACCTGTGTGCACAGCGTCTGCAAATCGGCGCTGTACAAAGTAACTTCATCTTTACACAAACTGTAAGCTGTCATCTGTGAAGCGTGAGCGGTGTTTGTTTTACCATAGTTCATGGTGGAGAATGGCTGCTCTTCTGAGTTTTGCTCTCTGTAGCCGTATGAATGGCAAACTACAGTGATTAGCAGCGGCATAGGCACACATAAAATTTCTTCTGAAATTTTCGCTTTCTAGTTATTATTATTATTCTCCAGTTTCCGCCTGAAATTTTGCAGCGAATCTCGCCCGCAGTTTTGAGACAAGCTTCATATATGTTACCTCATTTTGTGCGGCCGGATCTGGAATGGTGTGCTATGACTTTTGGTGTTTATGAATTTATAGTTTTTTAAATATTAATATTTTAGTGAAAATTTTCCCGCGCTCCTCTGCCAAACAGTTTTGACATTAGGGTTACATATGTTAGATCATTTGTGCGGCTGGAGCTGGACTATTATGTATGACTTTTGGTGTTATAACTTTTATAGTTTTTTAATATTAATATTTTAGTGCAAATTTAGGCCAATTCATCTTTTGGCGCCAAATAAACAGACTTCATTTGTGGTGTTGGCTCTCTCTAGTGGTATGCCGGGAGTGGTACAGCCTGTGTACCCTTATTTGGATTACCGTAATGATGACAATTTCAACGGTGCGCACAGCGTCGCTGCTTTCGGAGCCTTGGAATTTTAAGGTTGCGCAATCATTCAAAAGTTACGTAATGCTTGGTGGAAAACTCAATATCCCACAATCATAGCACGCCTCTACAGAGTGAACAATGGCGGCCACCACTTCGTTTTATATGTCTTTTATTCGTGTTTCTAGGTCACAAAATAAGCTTTTAAGATATTTTCAGGCGAGAATGTAGGTGTGTAAACTTCAAATATCTGCTTGTTTTATCAAGACATCCCATATTTAGCGACAGTGCTCTGACTACGTCGTCCTGCCTGACAGCTAGCCGGCTACCTAGCTGGCTACCTAGCTAGCTGCCGCACTTGGCTGCAAATGGATAGCGAGGGGACTCTCTCTGTCGTTTCACCTCCCTGGTCTCTCGCAAATGCTCGCATAGAATCGGAGTTACAGCTGGATGTGGAAAAAATAACTGAGTTGTTTGGTGGTGGAGCTACAACAGAGGGCAGCTACCACCGGTGTGTGACAGAAAGGACATGCCGCCAACGAGACATATGAGGCGGGCAGGCGATTGCTAACGCGGAGGTCAATCGTGGATCAGGGAAAGCGAAGGCAGGAGCGTGAGGTGAACTGAATTTCAGGTAAGAAGTTATGACCTGCACTCTATTTGGGTCAGATATAAACCGAGTTTAGGTGTAGTTTATTTAGCAGCAGTTCTCTTATGTGTTGCTGATAGCCGGCTAGCTAGCTAGTGCCGCTAGCATAGTTAGCTAGCACCGCTAGCGACCCTTCGTGAAAAGCACCCAGGCTTGGCTTATATTGAGGCGGGTGAAACTCGTGTCAGCACCCGGTCGCTCGCCGACAGTATGTGTTTTAGCTGGACTTATTTTTCGTTTATATGGACCGATGATTTATTTATTTATTCATTTAGTAACGGTATAAACAGTGAAAGGTGGTGGATTGGCCAGATGTAAACTTCAAATATCTGCTCGTGTTACCAAGACATCCATATTAGCTCTGATGTTTCGGTGCCTGCAAAGAGCTAGACAGGTAGCTAGCTAACCCGAGCTGGCTGTCTTTTGACTCAGGGTCATAGCTGGACTTATTTTTCGTTTTTATGAGCCGATGAGGGTTTTTTTTAGTAACGGTACAAACAGTGAAAGGCGGTGGATTGTCCAGATGCTGGTCGATGTGGAAAAATAACTGAGTTGTTTGGTAGTCGCTGACGCGGAGCTACAACCGAGGGCAGCTATCCACCGGTGTGTGTCAGAAAGAACATGCGGGGAACGAGGCGGCGAGGCGACCGCCGATCGACCGGTGGTAGATCGTGGATCAGGGAAACCGAAGGCAGGAGAAGCAGGCGGCTGCCGGTCGGAGCGTGAGGTGAACTGAATTTCAGGTAAGAAGTTATGACCTGCACTCTATTTGGGTCAGATATAAACCGAGTTTAGGTGTAGTTTATTTTCGTTGTGCTGACTTTTTACAATCAGTTATAATAACTCGTACTGCGTGGTAGCTAGCACGATGGAGTTTATGACAGCCTCCCCTGTCATTCTCTCGCCTGTTCAAACTTCAGTCATGAAACTGATCAATGATCGGCTTTTCTCTCTTGTTGTTTATCGCGCTAAACAACAGCAGCACGTTTAAGCTTGATCAGCTGTTGTTAGAATTCATTTGATTTTAATTTCTAGTATCAGCTGATGTTTGCTGGAGCCACAGCTGTAGAAGCGGCTGGTCGAAACCAGGAGATGACCTTACTGAATCATCAGAGCTGAACTGGTGATGGAGAAACAGGTTTACCTTTTTTTTAGGTGACATGAATGAGTTGAAGGGAAGTTATGAACTGTTTCTGAGAGAAATAAACACCAAGCTCCTTTTTTATTTAGCTGACAGCTGGTAACTGTGCAGGGGCGGATCTAGCAAAGCTTTTGCAGGGGCCAGGTAGGGCATTAACAGAGAAAGGTGGACACAAAGATATACTTTTCTTTCTTACTCTCATACAGGGAGTGCAGAATTATTAGGCAAGTTGTATTTTTGAGGAATAATTTTATTATTGAACAACAACCATGTTCTCAATGAACCCAAAAAACACATTAATATCAAAGCTGAATGTTTTCGGAAGTAGTTTTTAGTTTGTGTTTAGTTTTAGCTATTTTAGGGGGATATCTGTGTGTGCAGGTGACTATTACTGTGCATAATTATTAGGCAACTTAACAAAAAACAAATATATACCCATTTCAATTATTTATTTTTACCAGTGAAACCAATATAACATCTCCACATTCACAAATATACATTTCTGACATTCAAAAACAAAACAAAAACAAATCAGCGACCAATATAGCCACCTTTCTTTGCAAGGACACTCAAAAGCCTGCCATCCATGGATTCTGTCAGTGTTTTGATCTGTTCACCATCAACATTGCGTGCAGCAGCAACCACAGCCTCCCAGACACTGTTCAGAGAGGTGTACTGTTTTCCCTCCTTGTAAATCTCACATTTGATGATGGACCACAGGTTCTCAATGGGGTTCAGATCAGGTGAACAAGGAGGCCATGTCATTAGTTTTTCTTCTTTTATACCCTTTCTTGCCAGCCACGCTGTGGAGTACTTGGACGCGTGTGATGGAGCATTGTCCTGCATGAAATCATGTTTTTCTTGAAGGATGCAGACTTCTTCCTGTACCACTGCTTGAAGAAGGTGTCTTCCAGAAACTTGCAGTAGGACTGGGAGTTGAGCTTGACGCCATCCTCAACCCGAAAAGGCCCCACAAGCTCACCTTTGATGATACCAGCCCAAACCAGTACTCCACCTCCACCTTGCTGGCGTCTGAGTCGGACTGGAGCTCTCTGCCCTTTACCAATCCAGCCACGGGCCCATCCATCTGGCCCATCAAGACTCACTCTCATTTCATCAGTCCATAAACCTTAGAAAAATCAGTCTTGAGATATTTCTTGGCCCAGTCTTGACGTTTCAGCTTGTGTGTCTTGTTCAGTGGTGGTCGTCTTTCAGCCTTTCTTACCTTGGCCATGTCTCTGAGTATTGCACACCTTGTGCTTTTGGGCACTCCAGTGATGTTGCAGCTCTGAAATATGGCCAAACTGGTGGCAAGTGGCATCTTGGCAGCTGCACACTTGACTTTTCTCAGTTCATGGGCAGTTATTTTGCCCTTGGTTTTTCCACACGCTTCTTGCGACCCTGTTGACTATTTTGAATGAAACGCTTGATTGTTCGATGATCACGCTTCAGAAGCTTTGCAATTTTAAGACTGCTGCATGCCTCTGCAAGATATCTCACTATTTTTGACTTTTCTGAGCCTGTCAAGTCCTTCTTTTGACCCATTTTGCCAAAGGAAAGGAAGTTGCCTAATAATTATGCACACCTGATATAGGGTGTTGATGTCATTAGACCATACCCCTTCTCATTACAGAGATGCACATCACCTAATATGCTTAATTGGTAGTAGGCTTTCGAGCCTATACAGCTTGGAGTAAGACAACATGCATGAAGGGGATGATGTGGACAAAATACTCATTTGCCTAATAATTCTGCACTCCCTGTATAAATATTTAGCTTTTATTAAATAGTTATCTGAATCTTACAACCAAAGTTTGTATAATAATACACAAGATTGGCTGTAGACCATTGTTCATCATTCAGAACACTGTGTAAAAATAACAAAAAACAAAAGTGAATGCAAAAGTGCATAAATATTTATTTTACGTGTTTGATATGTGTGGCGGGGCGTGGTCTGCAGTGCCGCTGCAGGGGAGGTGGACCCACCTGAGGGGCATCTGCAATCACACCTCTCGGGCGTAGTCTGTGCTCTCTCGGCTGTTTTTTGGGTGTGTGTCGGGCTGTGAGTTGAAAAGCTACAGCTGGCTGGGAGGGTACACCAACCATGTGTGAAAAGTGGTCCATAACGTACTGGTTCAAAGTGTGTTCGTGCAAACATTGTCGGATCTGCCGTGGTACAGAGGGACTTCTGCTTATGAACCTGTGTGCACAGCGTCTGCAAATCGGGGCTGTACAAAGTGACCTCATCTTTACCCAAAACTGTAAGCTGTCATCTGTGAGGCGCGAGCGGTGTTTGTTTTTACCATAATTCATGGTGGAGAATGGCTGCTCTTCTGAGTTTTGCTGTCTGTAGCCGTATGAATGGAAAACTACACAGATTAGCAGCGGCATAGGCACACATAAAATTTCTTCTGAAATTTTCGCTTTCTAGTTATTATTATTATTTTCCTTTTTCCGCCTGAAATTTTGCAGTGTATCTCGACCCGCAGTTTTTGGACAAGCTTCATATATGTTACCTCATTTTGTGCGGCTGGATCTGGAATGGTGTGCTATGACTTTTGGTGTTTATGAATATTATAGTTTTTTAAATATTAATATTTTAGTGAAAATTTTCCCGCGCTCCTCTGCCAAACAGTTTTGACAATAGGGGTACATATGTTACATCATTTTGTGCGGCTGGCGCTGGGCTAGTATGGTGTGACTTTTGGTGTTTATAACTTTTATAGTTTTTGAAATATTAGATTTTAGTGCAAATTTAGGCCAATTTCTAGGCTCCTGAGAAAGATTCTGCTTTTGGCACCATAGAAACAGACTTCATTTGTGGTGTCTTGGCTCTCTCTAGTGGTATACCGGGAGTAGTACAGCCGAAAAGATTTTATCCTTGTGTTGAAAACTCCATATCCCACAATTCATAGCACGCCTCTACAGAGTGAACAATGGCGGCCACCACTTCGTTTTATATGTCTTTTATTCGTGTTTCTAGGTCACAAATAAACTTTTAAGATATTTTCAGGCGAGAATGTAGGTGTGTAAACTTCAAATATCTGCTTGTTTTATCAAGACATCCCATATTTAGCGACAGTGCTCTGACGACGTCGGTCCTGCCTGACAGCTAGCCGGCTACCTAGCTAGCTGCCGCACTTGGCTGCAAATGGATAGCGAGGGGACTCTCTCTGTCGTTTCACCTCCCCGGTCTCTCGCAAATGCTCGCATAGAATCAGAGTTACAGCTGGATGTGGAAAAAATAACTGAGTTGTTTGGTGGTGCTATAACGCGGAGCTACAACAGTGGGCAGCTATCCACCGGTGTATGACAGAAAGGACATGCCGCGACCGCCGATCGACCGGTGTTTGCTAACGCGGAGGTCAATCGTGGATCAGGGAAAGCGAAGGCAGGAGCGTGAGGTGAACTGAATTTCAGGTAAGAAGTTATGACCTGCACTCTATTTGGGTCAGATATAAACCGAGTTTAGGTGTAGTTTATTTAGCAGCAGTTCTCTTATGTGTTGCTGATAGCCGGCTAGCTAGCTAGCGCCGCTAGCATAGTTAGCTAGCACCGCTAGCGACCCTTCGTGAAAAAGCACCCAGGCTTGGCTTATATTGAGGCGGGTGAAACTCGTGTCAGCACCCGGTCGCTCGCCGACAGTATGTGTTTTAGCTGGACTTATTTTTCGTTTATATGGACCGATGATTTATTTATTTATTCATTTTAGTAACGGTATAAACAGTGAAAGGTGGTGGATTGGCCAGATGTAAACTTCAAATATCTGCTCGTGTTACCAAGACATCCCATATTAGCTCTGATGTTTTCGGTGCCTGCAAAGAGCTAGACAGGTAGCTAGCTAACCCGAGCTGGCTGTCTTTTTGACTCAGGGTCATAGCTGGACTTATTTTTCGTTTTTATGAGCCGATGAGGGTTTTTTTTTAGTAACGGTACAAACAGTGAAAGGCGGTGGATTGTCCAGATGCTGGTCGATGTGGAAAAAATAACTGAGTTGTTTGGTAGTCGCTGACGCGGAGCTACAACCGAGGGCAGCTATCCACCGGTGTGTGTCAGAAAGAACATGCGGGGAACGAGGCGGCGAGGCGACCGCCGATCGACCGGTGGTAGATCGTGGATCAGGGAAACCGAAGGCAGGAGAAGCAGGCGGCTGCCGGTCGGAGCGTGAGGTGAACTGAATTTCAGGTAAGAAGTTATGACCTGCACTCTATTTGGGTCAGATATAAACCGAGTTTAGGTGTAGTTTATTTTCGTTGTGCTGACTTTTTACAATCAGTTATAATAACTCGTACTGCGTGGTAGCTAGCACGATGGAGTTTCTATACAGCTGTGTGCGCGCTAAGTTACTGATGTTGAACTTTATGACAGCCTCCCCTGTCATTCTCTCGCCTGTTCAAACTTCAGTCATGAAACTGATCAATGATCGGCTTTTCTCTCTTGTTTGTTTATCGCGCTAAACAACAGCAGCACGTTTAAGCTTGATCAGCTGTTGTTAGAATTCATTTGATTTTAATTTCTAGTATCAGCTGATGTTTGCTGGAGCCACAGCTGTAGAAGCGGCTGGTCGAAACCAGGAGATGACCTTACTGAATCATCAGAGCTGAACTGGTGATGGAGAAACAGGTTTACCTTTTTTTAGGTGACATGAATGAGTTGAAGGGAAGTTATGAACTGTTTCTGAGAGAAATAACACCAAGCTCCTTTTTTTTATTTAGCTGACAGCTGGTAACTGTGCAGGGGCGGATCTAGCAAAGCTTTTGCCAGGGGGCCAGGTAGGGCATTAACAGAGAAAGGTGGACACAAAGATATACTTTTCTTTCTTACTCTCATACAGGGAGTGCAGAATTATTAGGCAAGTTGTATTTTTGAGGAATAATTTTATTATTGAACAACAACCATGTTCTCAATGAACCCAAAAAACACATTAATATCAAAGCTGAATGTTTTCGGAAGTAGTTTTTAGTTTGTGTTTAGTTTTAGCTATTTTAGGGGGATATCTGTGTGTGCAGGTGACTATTACTGTGCATAATTATTAGGCAACTTAACAAAAAACAAATATATACCCATTTCAATTATTTATTTTACCAGTGAAACCAATATAACATCTCCACATTCACAAATATACATTTCTGACATTCAAAAACAAAACAAAAACAAATCAGCGACCAATATAGCCACCTTTCTTTGCAAGGACGCTCAAAAGCCTGCCATCCATGGATTCTGTCAGTGTTTTGATCTGTTCACCATCAACATTGCATGCAGCAGCAACCACAGCCTCCCAGACACTGTTCAGAGAGGTGTACTGTTTTCCCTCCTTGTAAATCTCACATTTGATGATGGACCACAGGTTCTCAATGGGGTTCAGATCAGGTGAACAAGGAGGCCATGTCATTAGTTTTTCCTTCTTTTATACCCTTTCTTGTCAGCCACGCTGTGGAGTACTTGGACGCGTGTGATGGAGCATTGTCCTGCATGAAAATCATGTTTTTCTTGAAGGATGCAGACTTCTTCCTGTACCACTGCTTGAAGAAGGTGTCTTCCAGAAACTGGCAGTAGGACTGGGAGTTGAGCTTGACTCCATCCTCAACCCGAAAAGGCCCCACAAGCTCATCTTTGATGATACCAGCCCAAACCAGTACTCCACCTCCACCTTGCTGGCGTCTGAGTGGGACTGGAGCTCTCTGCCCTTTACCAATCCAGCCACGGGCCCATCCATCTGGCCCATCAAGACTCACTCTCATTTCATCAGTCCATAAAACCTTAGAAAAATCAGTCTTGAGATATTTCTTGGCCCAGTCTTGACGTTTCAGCTTGTGTGTCTTGTTCAGTGGTGGTCGTCTTTCAGCCTTTCTTACCTTGGCCATGTCTCTGAGTATTGCACACCTTGTGCTTTTGGGCACTCCAGTGATGTTGCAGCTCTGAAATATGGCCAAACTGGTGGCAAGTGGCATCTTGGCAGCTGCACGCTTGACTTTTCTCAGTTCATGGGCAGTTATTTTGCGCCTTGGTTTTTCCACACGCTTCTTGCGACCCTGTTGACTATTTTGAATGAAACGCTTGATTGTTCGATGATCACGCTTCAGAAGCTTTGCAATTTTAAGACTGCTGCATCCCTCTGCAAGATATCTCACTATTTTTGACTTTTCTGAGCCTGTCAAGTCCTTCTTTTGACCCATTTTGCCAAAGGAAAGGAAGTTGCCTAATAATTATGCACACCTGATATAGGGTGTTGATGTCATTAGACCACACCCCTTCTCATTACAGAGATGCACATCACCTAATATGCTTAATTGGTAGTAGGCTTTCGAGCCTATACAGCTTGGAGTAAGACAACATGCATGAAGGGGATGATGTGGACAAAATACTCATTTGCCTAATAATTCTGCACTCCCTGTATAAAATATTTAGCTTTTATTAAATAGTTATCTGAATCTTACAACCAAAGTTTGTATAATAATACACAAGATTGGCTGTAGACCATTGTTCATCATTCAGAACACTGTGTAAAAATAACAAAAAACAAAAAGTGAATGCAAAAGTGCATAAATATTTATTTTACGTGTTTGATGTGTGTGGCGGGGCGTGGTCTGCAGTGCCGCTGCAGGGGAGGTGGACCCACCTGAGCGGCACCTGCAATCACGCCTCTCGGGCGTAGTCTGTGCTCTCTCGGCTGTTTTTTGGGTGTGTGTCGGGCTGTGAGTTGAAAAGCTACAGCTGGCTGTTTGGGTACACCAACCATGTGTGAAAAGTGGTCCATAACGTAATGCTTCAAAGCGTGTTCATGCAAACATTGTCGGATCTGCCGTGGTACAATGGGACTTCTGCTCATGAACCTGTGTGCACAGCGTCTGCAAATCGGCGCTGTACGAAGTAACTTCATCTTTACACAAAACTGTAAGCTGTTATCTGTGAAGCGTGAGCGGTGTTTGTTTTTACCATAGTTCATGGTGGAGAATGGCTGCTCTTCTGAGTTTTGCTCTCTGTAGCCGTATGAATGGCAACTACAGTGATTAGCAGCGGCATAGGCACACATAAATTTCTTCTGAAATTTTCGCTTTCTAGTTATTATTATTATTCTCCAGTTTCCGCCTGAAATTTTGCAGCGAATCTCGCCTCGCAGTTTTGAGACAAGCTTCATATATGTTACCTCATTTTGTGCGGCCGGATCTGGAATGGTGTGCTATGACTTTTGGTGTTTATGAATTTTATAGTTTTTTAAATATTAATATTTTAGTGAAAATTTTCCCGCGCTCCTCTGCCAAACAGTTTTGACATTAGGGTTACATATGTTAGATCATTTTGTGCGGCTGGAGCTGGACTATTATGTTATGACTTTTGGTGTTTATAACTTTTATAGTTTTTTAAATATTAATATTTTAGTGCAAATTTAGGCCAATTCATCTTTTGGCGCCAAATAAACAGACTTCATTTGTGGTGTGTTGGCTCTCTCTAGTGGTATGCCGGGAGTGGTACAGCCTGTGTACCCTTATTTGGATTACCGTAATGATGACAATTTCAACGGTGCGCACAGCGTCGCTGCTTTCAGGAGCCCTTGGAATTTTTAAGGTTGCGCAAATCATTCAAAAGTTACGGTAATGCTTGGTGGAAAACTCAATATCCCACAATTCATAGCACGCCTCTACAGAGTGAACAATGGCGGCCACCACTTCGTTTTATATGTCTTTTATTCGTGTTTCTAGGTCACAAAATAAGCTTTTAAGATATTTTCAGGCGAGAATGTAGGTGTGTAAACTTCAAATATCTGCTTGTTTTATCAAGACATCCCATATTTAGCGACAGTGCTCTGACTACGTCGGTCCTGCCTGACAGCTAGCCGGCTACCTAGCTGGCTACCTAGCTAGCTGCCGCGCTTGGCTGCAAATGGATAGCGAGGGGACTCTCTCTGTCGTTTCACCTCCCTGGTCTCTCGCAAATGCTCGCATAGAATCGCAGTTACAGCTGGATGTGGAAAAAATAACTGAGTTGTTTGGTGGTGGAGCTACAACAGAGGGCAGCTACCCACCGGTGTGTGACAGAAAGGACATGCCGCCAACGAGACATATGAGGCCGGGCAGGCGATTGCTAACGCGGTGGTCAATCATGGATCAGGGAAAGCGAAGGCAGGAGCGTGAGGTGAACTGAATTTCAGGTAAGAAGTTATGAACTGCACTCTATTTGGGTCAGATATAAACAGAGTTTAGGTGTAGTTTATTTAGCAGCAGTTCTCTTATGTGTTGCTGATAGCCGGCTAGCTAGCTAGCGCCGCTAGCATAGTTAGCTCGCGCCGCTAGCAACCCTTCGTGAAAAAGCACCCAGGCTTGGCTTATATTGAGGCGGGTGAAACTCGTGTCAGCACCCGGTCGCTCTCTATTTGGGTCAGATATAAACCGAGTTTAGGTGTAGTTTATTTAGCAGCAGTTCTCTTATGTGTTGCTGATAGCCGGCTAGCTAGCTAGCGCCGCTAGCATAGTTAGCTCGCGCCGCTAGCAACCCTTCGTGAAAAAGCACCCAGGCTTGGCTTATATTGAGGCGGGTGAAACTCGTGTCAGCACCCGGTCGCTCTCTATTTGGGTCAGATATAAACCGAGTTTAGGTGTAATTTATTTTCGTTGACCTTTTACAATCGTAATGCCACGGGAGTTTATATACAGCTGTGTGCGTACTAAGTTACTGACGTTGGACTTTATTTTATTCATTAGGGTTAGTTCATAGAGTTGCCGTGCCGTACAAACGGAATCGTCCCACATTCAGAGAAAACATTATGATTTATTCTGTCGTTACGAAGCCTCCCCTGTCATTCTCTCGCGTGTTGAAACGTCAATCATGAAACTGATCAATGATCGGCTGTTCGCTCTTATTTATCGCGCTAAACAACAGCAGCACGTTTAAGCTTGATCAGCTGTTGTTAGAATTCTTTTGATTTTAATTTCTAGTATCAGCTGATGTTTGCTGGAGCATGAAGATGAAATCAGGAGATGTCCTTACTGAATCATCAGAGCTGAACTGGTGATGGAGAAACAGGTTTACACTTTAGGTGACATGAATGAGTTGAAGGGAAGTTATGAGTTGTTTCTGAGAGACAAAGACCAAGCTCCTTTTTTGTGTAGCTGACAGCTGGTAACTGTGCAGGGGCGGATCTAGCAAAGCTTTTAGGGGGGGGGGAGCTAGGGCATTAACAGAGAAAGGTGGACACAAAGATATACTTTTCTTTCTTACTCTCATATAAATATTTAGCTTTTATTAAATAGTTATCTGAATCTCACAACCAAAGTTTGTATAATAATACACAGGATTGGCTGTAGACCATTGTTCATAATTCAGAACACTGTGTAAAAATAACAAAAAACAAAAAGTGAATGCATGTGTGAAAAGTGGTCTATAATGTAATGCTTCAAAGTGTGTTCATGCAAACATTGTCGGGTCTGCCGTGGTACAATGGGACTTCTGCTCATGAACCTGTGTGCACAGCGTCTGCAAATCGGCGCTGTACAAAGTAACTTCATCTTTACACAAAACTGTAAGCTGTCATCTGTGAAGCGTGAGCGGTGTTTGTTTTTACCATAGTTCATGGTGGAGAATGGCTGCTCTTCTGAGTTTTGCTCTCTGTAGCCGTATGAATGGCAAACTACAGTGATTAGCAGCGGCATAGGCACACATAAAATTTCTTCTGAAATTTTCGCTTTCTAGTTAGACCATACCCCTTCTCATTACAGAGATGCACATCACCTAATATGCTTAATTGGTAGTAGGCTTTCGAGCCTATACAGCTTGGAGTAAGACAACATGCATGAAGGGGATGATGTGGACAAAATACTCATTTGCCTAATAATTCTGCACTCCCTGTATAAAATATTTAGCTTTTATTAAATAGTTATCTGAATCTTACAACCAAAGTTTGTATAATAATACACAAGATTGGCTGTAGACCATTGTTCATCATTCAGAACACTGTGTAAAAATAACAAAAAACAAAAAGTGAATGCAAAAGTGCATAAATATTTATTTTACGTGTTTGATATGTGTGGCGGGGCGTGGTCTGCAGTGCCGCTGCAGGGGAGGTGGACCCACCTGAGGGCATCTGCAATCACACCTCTCGGGCGTAGTCTGTGCTCTCTCGGCTGTTTTTTGGGTGTGTGTCGGGCTGTGAGTTGAAAAGCTACAGCTGGCTGGGAGGGTACACCAACCATGTGTGAAAAGTGGTCCATAACGTACTGGTTCAAAGTGTGTTCGTGCAAACATTGTCGGGGTCTGCCGTGGTACAGAGGGACTTCTGCTTATGAACCTGTGTGCACAGCGTCTGCAAATCGGGGCTGTACAAAGTGACCTCATCTTTACCCAAAACTGTAAGCTGTCATCTGTGAGGCGCGAGCGGTGTTTGTTTTTACCATAATTCATGGTGGAGAATGGCTGCTCTTCTGAGTTTTGCTGTCTGTAGCCGTATGAATGGAAAACTACACAGATTAGCAGCGGCATAGGCACACATAAAATTTCTTCTGAAATTTTCGCTTTCTAGTTATGTGTGCCTATGACAAGAGGCACACATATTACTATTCGTCGGATTTATTATTATTATTATTATTATGTGTGCCTATGCCAAGAGGCACACATATTACTATTCGTCGGATTTATTATTATTATTATTATTATTCTCCAGTTTCCGCCTGAAATTTTGCAGCGAATCTCGCCTCGCAGTTTTGAGACAAGCTTCATATATGTTACCTCATTTTGTGCGGCCGGATCTGGAATGGTGTGCTATGACTTTTGGTGTTTATAATTTTATAGTTTTTTAAATATTAATTTTAGTGAAAATTTCCCGCGCTCCTCTGCCAAACAGTTTTGACTTAGGTTACATATGTTAGATCATTTTGTGCGCTGGAGCTGGACTATTATGTTATGACTTTTGGTGTTTATAACTTTTATAGTTTTTTAATATTAATATTTAGTGCAAATTTAGGCCAATTCATCTTTTGGCGCCAATAAACAGACTTCATTTGTGGTGTCTGGCTCTCTCTAGTGGTATGCCGGGAGTGGTACAGCCTGTGTACCCTTATTTGGATACCGTAATGATGACAATTTCAACGGTGCGCACAGCGTCGCTGCTTTCAGGAGCCCTTGGAATTTTTAAGGTTGCGCAAATCATTCAAAAGTTACGGTAATGCTTGGTGGAAAACTCAATATCCCACAATTCATAGCACGCCTCTACAGAGTGAACAATGGCGGCCACCACTTCGTTTTATATGTCTTTTATTCGTGTTTCTAGGTCACAAAATAAGCTTTTAAGATATTTTCAGGCGAGAATGTAGGTGTGTAAACTTCAAATATCTGCTTGTTTTATCAAGACATCCCATATTTAGCGACAGTGCTCTGACTACGTCGGTCCTGCCTGACAGCTAGCCGGCTACCTAGCTGGCTACCTAGCTAGCTGCCGCACTTGGCTGCAAATGGATAGCGAGGGGACTCTCTCTGTCGTTTCACCTCCCTGGTCTCTCGCAAATGCTCGCATAGAATCGAGTTACAGCTGGATGTGGAAAAAATAACTGAGTTGTTTGGTGTGGAGCTACAACAGAGGGCAGCTACCCACCGGTGTGTGACAGAAAGGACATGCCGCCAACGAGACATATGAGGCCGGGCAGGCGATTGCTAACGCGGTGGTCAATCATGGATCAGGGAAAGCGAAGGCAGGAGCGTGAGGTGAACTGAATTTCAGGTAAGAAGTTATGAACTGCACTCTATTTGGGTCAGATATAAACCGAGTTTAGGTGTAGTTTATTTAGCAGCAGTTCTCTTATGTGTTGCTGATAGCCGGCTAGCTAGCTAGCGCCGCTAGCATAGTTAGCTCGCGCCGCTAGCAACCCTTCGTGAAAAAGCACCCAGGCTTGGCTTATATTGAGGCGGGTGAAACTCGTGTCAGCACCCGGTCGCTCTCTATTTGGGTCAGATATAAACCGAGTTTAGGTGTAGTTTATTTAGCAGCAGTTCTCTTATGTGTTGCTGATAGCCGGCTAGCTAGCTAGCGCCGCTAGCATAGTTAGCTCGCGCCGCTAGCAACCCTTCGTGAAAAAGCACCCAGGCTTGGCTTATATTGAGGCGGGTGAAACTCGTGTCAGCACCCGGTCGCTCTCTATTTGGAACTCAGATATAAACCGAGTTTAGGTGTAATTTATTTTCGTTGACCTTTTACAATCGTAATGCCACGGGAGTTTATATACAGCTGTGTGCGCACTAAGTTACTGACGTTGGACTTTATTTTATTCATTAGGGTTAGTTCATAGAGTTGCCGTGCCGTACAAACGGAATCGTCCCACATTCAGAGAAAACATTATGATTTATTCTGTCGTTACGAAGCCTCCCCTGTCATTCTCTCGCGTGTTGAAACGTCAATCATGAAACTGATCAATGATCGGCTGTTCGCTCTTATTTATCGCGCTAAACAACAGCAGCACGTTTAAGCTTGATCAGCTGTTGTTAGAATTCTTTTGATTTTAATTTCTAGTATCAGCTGATGTTTGCTGGAGCATGAAGATGAAATCAGGAGATGTCCTTACTGAATCATCAGAGCTGAACTGGTGATGGAGAAACAGGTTTACACTTTAGGTGACATGAATGAGTTGAAGGGAAGTTATGAGTTGTTTCTGAGAGACAAAGACCAAGCTCCTTTTTGTGTAGCTGACAGCTGGTAACTGTGCAGGGCGGATCTAGCAAAGCTTTTAGGGGGGGGAGCTAGGGCATTAACAGAGAAAGGTGGACACAAAGATATACTTTTCTTTCTTACTCTCATATAAAATATTTAGCTTTTATTAAATAGTTATCTGAATCTCACAACCAAAGTGTTATAATAATACACAGGATTGGCTGTAGACCATTGTTCATAATTCAGAACACTGTGTAAAAATAACAAAAAAAAAAAGTGAATGCATGTGTGAAAAGTGGTCTATAATGTAATGCTTCAAAGTGTGTTCATGCAAACATTGTCGGGTCTGCCGTGGTACAATGGGACTTCTGCTCGCTCTCTATGAACCTGTGTGCACAGCGTCTGCAAATCGGCGCTGTACAAAGTAACTTCATCTTTACACAAAACTGTAAGCTGTCATCTGTGAAGCGTGAGCGGTGTTTGTTTTACCA
>NW_020328870.1:0-24201 GCF_001858045.2 Oreochromis niloticus | reverse complement strand
CCCAAAGGGGCACAATCGTCCAAGGGGCGGTGATGAGATCCAGTCCGATTCAAAAAATTAACCAAGATTTGGTTTTATGTTTTTATAATAGTGCACTTAACGTTGGGCCGTCGCGACGTTTCGGCGAATTATGGGCCTTCAGGCTGGCCCAACGTGTCTGTCTGTGTGTGTTTTCTGTGTGCCTCTCTTGGCTTTTATAGTGTGCTGTCTCCTCCCACTCTTGGATTCTCTGTTTTTTTTTTATGTTTAATGTTCTTAATGTTTTGTCCTGTCCTTTCTTTGGCTTTCTTAATTGTTATTATTCTTATGGCACCCTTCTTCAATGTCCTTTCCAGTATTTGTCTTTAGTTTTGTATTTATGGCACCCTTATTTGTCCTTTCCTTTGGTTTTTACGTGACTTTGTTCCTGTCCCTCCTCTTTTGTCCTTGTTATGTCCTCCTCCGTTTTTTGTGTTATATCCAATTGTTTTGTGTCCTCCAAGTCCTCCTTTAATTTTTCTGTCCCAATTATGTGTTACTCTATTTGATTTTATGTCCAATTGTTTTGTGTCCTCCATCCTCCTTTTATTGTTTTGTCCTAATTATGTTTGTCTTTATTGACTTTTCTGTTATGTCCAATTGTTTTGTGTCCTCCAAGTCCTCCTTTGTTTTGTCCTAATTGCGTGTTTGTCTTATTGACTTTTGTATTGCATCCAATTGTTTTATACCCTCCAAGACCTCCTTTATTTGTTATGTCCAATTGCTTTTTATCAAATTTTATGTGGTTAGGGTTAGGCTGTGTTGTGTCCAATTGTTTTTGTGTGTCTTATATGGTTAGGGTTAGGATTTATGGGTGGGCAGGGATAGCCCCAGCCCATGGTGTGAAGACCCTCTTAGGGCATCGCAGCGGGGGACGGTGTCACCCGAGCGGGCGGACAGGCGGCACGGGCTGGTTAGGGGAAACAAGTTGGGAGTCCGGTCCCCGAAGGGGGCCGGGCTCCAATGCACTGGCCTGCCTGCTCCCATCCCGGGCGTCCAGAAACCCCACAGTACGCCAAAGGGGCACAATCGTCCAAGGGCCGTGATGAGATCCCAGTCCCGATTCAAAAAATTAACCAAGATTGTTTTAGTTTTTATAATAGTGCACTTAACGTGGGCCGTCGCGACGTTTCGGCGAATTATGGCCTTCTTCAGGCTGGCCCAACGTGTCTGTCTGTGTGTTTTCTGTGTGCCTCTCTTGGCTTTATAGTGTGCTGTCTCTCCCACTCTTGGATTCTCTGTTTTATTATTTTTATGTTTAATGTTCTTAATGTTTTGTCCTGTCCTTTCTTGGCTTCTTTAATTGTTATTATTCTTATGGCACCCCTTCTTCAATGTCCTTTCCAGTATTTGTCTTTAGTTTTGTATTTATGGCACCCCCTTATTGTCCTTTCCTTTGGTTTTACGTGACTTTGTTCCTGTCCCTCCTCTTTGTCCTTGTTATGTCCTCCTCCGTTTTTGTGTTATATCCAATTGTTTTGTGTCCTCCAAGTCCTCCTTTAATTTTTCTGTCCCAATTATGTGTTACTCTATTTGATTTATGTCCAATTGTTTGTGTCCTCCATCCTCCTTTTATTGTTTTGTCCTAATTATGTTTGTCTTTATTGACTTTTCTGTTATGTCCAATTGTTTTGTGTCCTCCAAGTCCTCCTTTGTTTTGTCCTAATTGCGTGTTTGTCTTATTGACTTTTGTATTGCATCCAATTGTTTTATACCCTCCAAGACCTCCTTTATTTGTTATGTCCAATTGCTTTTATCAAATTTTTATGTGGTTAGGGTTAGGCTGTGTTGTGTCCAATTGTTTTTGTGTGTCTTATATGGTTAGGGTTAGGATTTATGGGTGGGCAGGGATAGCCCCAGCCCATGGTGTGAAGACCCTCTTAGGGCATCGCAGCGGGGGGACGGTGTCACCCGAGCGGGCGGACAGGCGGCACGGCTGGTTAGGGGAAAACAAGTTGGGAGTCCGGTCCCCGAAGGGGGCCGGGCTCCAATGCACTGGCCTGCCTGCTCCATCCGGGCGTCCAGAAACCCCACAGTACGCCCAAAGGGGCACAATCGTCCAAGGGGCCGGTGATGAGATCCCAGTCCCGATTCAAAAAATAACCAAGATTTGGTTTTATGTTTTTATAATAGTGCACTTAACGTTGGGCCGTCGCGACGTTTCGGCGAATTATGGGCCTTCTTCAGGCTGGCCCAACGTGTCTGTCTGTGTGTGTTTCTGTGTGCCCTCTTGGCTTTTATAGTGTGCTGTCTCCTCCCACTCTTGGATTCTCTGTTTTATTATTTTTATGTTAATGTTCTTAATGTTTTGTCCTGTCCTTTCTTTGGCTTTCTTTAATTGTTATTATTCTTATGGCACCCCCTTCTTCAATGTCCTTTCCAGTATTTGTCTTTAGTTTTGTATTTATGGCACCCCCATATTTGTCCTTTCCTTTGGTTTTTACGTGACTTTGTTCCTGTCCTCCTCTTTGTCCTTGTTATGTCCTCCTCCGTTTTTTGTGTTATATCCAATTGTTTTGTGTCCTCCAAGTCCTCCTTTAATTTTTCTGTCCCAATTATGTGTTACTCTATTTGATTTATGTCCAATTGTTTTGTGTCCTCCATCCTCCTTTTATTGTTTTGTCCTAATTATGTTTGTCTTTATTGACTTTTCTGTTATGTCCAATTGTTTTGTGTCCTCCAAGTCCTCCTTTGTTTTGTCCTAATTGCGTGTTTGTCTTATTGACTTTTGTATTGCATCCAATTGTTTTATACCCTCCAAGACCTCCTTTATTTTGTTATGTCCAATTGCTTTTTATCAAATTTTTATGTGGTTAGGGTTAGGCTGTGTTGTGTCCAATTGTTTTTGTGTGTCTTATATGGTTAGGGTTAGGATTTATGGGTGGGCAGGGATAGCCCCAGCCCATGGTGTGAAGACCCTCTTAGGCATCGCAGCGGGGGGACGGTGTCACCCGAGCGGGCGGACAGGCGGCACGGGCTGGTTAGGGGAAAACAAGTTGGGAGTCCGGTCCCCGAAGGGGGCCGGGCTCCAATGCACTGGCCTGCCTGCTCCATCCCGGGCGTCCAGAAACCCCACAGTACGCCCCAAAGGGCACAATCGTCCAAGGGGCCGGTGATGAGATCCCAGTCCGATTCAAAAAATTAACCAAGATTTGGTTTTATGTTTTTTATAATAGTGCACTTAACGTTGGGCCGTCGCGACGTTTCGGCGAATTATGGGCCTTCTTCAGGCTGGCCCAACGTGTCTGTCTGTGTGTGTTTTCTGTGTGCCTCTCTTGGCTTTTATAGTGTGCTGTCTCCTCCCACTCTTGGATTCTCTGTTTTATTATTTTTATGTTTAATGTTCTAATGTTTGTCCTGTCCTTTCTTTGGCTTTCTTTAATTGTTATTATTCTTATGGCACCCCCTTCTTCAATGTCCTTTCCAGTATTTGTCTTTAGTTTTTGTATTATGGCACCCCTTATTTGTCCTTTCCTTGGTTTTACGTGACTTTGTCCTGTCCCTCCTCTTTGTCCTTGTTATGTCCTCCTCCGTTTTTTGTGTTATATCCAATTGTTTTGTGTCCTCCAAGTCCTCCTTTAATTTTCTGTCCCAATTATGTGTTACTCTATTGATTTTATGTCCAATTGTTTTGTGTCCTCCATCCTCCTTTTATTGTTTTGTCCTAATTATGTTTGTCTTTATTGACTTTTCTGTTATGTCCAATTGTTTTGTGTCCTCCAAGTCCTCCTTTGTTTTGTCCTAATTGCGTGTTTGTCTTATTGACTTTTTATTGCATCCAATTGTTTTATACCCTCCAAGACCTCCTTTATTTTGTTATGTCCAATTGCTTTTATCAAATTTTATGTGGTTAGGGTTAGGCTGTGTTGTGTCCAATTGTTTTGTGTGTCTTATATGGTTAGGGTTAGGATTTATGGGTGGGCAGGATAGCCCAGCCCATGGTGTGAAGACCCTCTTAGGGCATCGCAGCGGGGGACGGTGTCACCCGAGCGGGCGGACAGGCGGCACGGGCTGGTTAGGGGAAAACAAGTGGGAGTCCGGTCCCCGAAGGGGCCGGGCTCCAATGCACTGGCCTGCCTGCTCCCATCCCGGGCGTCCAGAAACCCCACAGTACGCCCCAAAGGGGCACAATCGTCCAAGGGGCCGGTGATGAGATCCAGTCCCGATTCAAAAAATTAACCAAGATTTGGTTTTATGTTTTTATAATAGTGCACTTAACGTTGGGCCGTCGCGACGTTTCGGCGAATTATGGGCCTTCTTCAGGCTGGCCCAACGTGTCTGTCTGTGTGTGTTTTCTGTGTGCCTCTCTGGCTTTTATAGTGTGCTGTCTCCTCCACTCTTGGATTCTCTGTTTTATTATTTTTATGTTTAATGTTCTTAATGTTTTGTCCTGTCCTTTCTTTGGCTTTCTTTAATTGTTATTATTCTTATGGCACCCCCTTCTTCAATGTCCTTTCCACTATTGTCTTTAGTTTTTGTATTTATGGCACCCCCTTATTTGTCCTTTCCTTTGGTTTTTACGTGACTTTGTTCCTGTCCCTCCTCTTTTGTCCTTGTTATGTCTCCTCCGTTTTTTGTGTTATATCCAATTGTTTTGTGTCCTCCAAGTCCTCCTTTAATTTTTCTGTCCCAATTATGTGTTACTCTATTTGATTTATGTCCAATGTTTTGTGTCCTCCATCCTCCTTTTATTGTTTTGTCCTAATTATGTTTGTCTTTATTGACTTTTCTGTTATGTCCAATTGTTTTGTGTCCTCCAAGTCCTCCTTTGTTTTGTCCTAATTGCGTGTTTGTCTTATGACTTTTGTATTGCATCCAATTGTTTTATACCCTCCAAGACCTCCTTTATTTGTTATGTCAATTGCTTTTTATCAAATTTTTATGTGGTTAGGGTTAGGCTGTGTTGTGTCCAATTGTTTTTGTGTGTCTTATATGGTTAGGGTTAGGATTTATGGGTGGGCAGGGATAGCCCCAGCCCATGGTGTGAAGACCCTCTTAGGGCATCGCAGCGGGGGGACGGTGTCACCCGAGCGGGCGGACAGGCGGCACGGGCTGGTTAGGGAAAACAAGTTGGGAGTCCGGTCCCCGAAGGGGCCGGGCTCCAATGCACTGGCCTGCCTGCTCCCATCCCGGGCGTCCAGAAACCCCACAGTACGCCCAAAGGGGCACAATCGTCCAAGGGGCCGGTGATGAGATCCCAGTCCCGATTCAAAAAATTAACCAAGATTTGGTTTTATGTTTTTTATAATAGTGCACTTAACGTTGGGCCGTCGCGACGTTTCGGCGAATTATGGGCCTTCTTCAGGCTGGCCCAACGTGTCTGTCTGTGTGTGTTTTCTGTGTGCCTCTCTTGGCTTTTATAGTGTGCTGTCTCCTCCCACTCTTGGATTCTCTGTTTTATTATTTTTATGTTTAATGTTCTTAATGTTTTGTCCTGTCCTTTCTTTGGTTATGTCCATTTAATTGTTATTATTCTTATGGCACCCCCTTCTTCAATGTCCTTTCCAGTATTTGTCTTTAGTTTTTGTATTTATGGCACCCCCTTATTTGTCCTTTCCTTTGGTTTTTACGTGACTTTGTTCCTGTCCCTCCTCTTTTGTCCTTGTTATGTCCTCCTCCGTTTTTTGTGTTATATCCAATTGTTTTGTGTCCTCCAAGTCCTCCTTTAATTTTTCTGTCCCAATTATGTGTTACTCTATTTGATTTTATGTCCAATTGTTTGTGTCCTCCATCCTCCTTTTATTGTTTTGTCCTAATTATGTTTGTCTTTATTGACTTTTCTGTTATGTCCAATTGTTTTGTGTCCTCCAAGTCCTCCTTTGTTTTGTCCTAATTGCGTGTTTGTCTTATTGACTTTTGTATTGCATCCAATTGTTTTATACCCTCCAAGACCTCCTTTATTTTGTTATGTCCAATTGCTTTTTATCAAATTTTTATGTGGTTAGGGTTAGGCTGTGTTGTGTCCAATTGTTTTTGTGTGTCTTATATGGTTAGGGTTAGGATTTATGGGTGGGCAGGGATAGCCCAGCCCATGGTGTGAAGACCCTCTTAGGGCATCGCAGCGGGGGGACGGTGTCACCCGAGCGGGCGGACAGGCGGCACGGGCTGGTTAGGGGAAAACAAGTTGGGAGTCCGGTCCCCGAAGGGGGCCGGGCTCCAATGCACTGGCCTGCCTGCTCCCATCCCGGGCGTCCAGAAACCCCACAGTACGCCCCAAAGGGGCACAATCGTCCAAGGGCCGGTGATGAGATCCCAGTCCCGATTCAAAAAATTAACCAAGATTTGGTTTTATGTTTTTATAATAGTGCACTTAACGTTGGGCCGTCGCGACGTTTCGGCGAATTATGGGCCTTCTTCAGGCTGGCCCAACGTGTCTGTCTGTGTGTGTTTTCTGTGTGCCTCTCTTGGCTTTTATAGTGTGCTGTCTCCTCCCACTCTTGGATTCTCTGTTTTATTATTTTTATGTTTAATGTTCTTAATGTTTTGTCCTGTCCTTTCTTTGGCTTTCTTTAATTGTTATTATTCTTATGGCACCCCTTCTTCAATGTCCTTTCCAGTATTTGTCTTTAGTTTTTGTATTTATGGCACCCCCTTATTTGTCCTTTCCTTTGGTTTTTACGTGACTTTGTTCCTGTCCCTCCTCTTTTGTCCTTGTTATGTCCTCCTCCGTTTTTTGTGTTATATCCAATTGTTTTGTGTCCTCCAAGTCCTCCTTTAATTTTTCTGTCCCAATTATGTGTTACTCTATTTGATTTTATGTCCAATTGTTTTGTGTCCTCCATCCTCCTTTTATTGTTTTGTCCTAATTATGTTTGTCTTTATTGACTTTTCTGTTATGTCCAATTGTTTTGTGTCCTCCAAGTCCTCCTTTGTTTTGTCCTAATTGCGTGTTTGTCTTATTGACTTTTGTATTGCATCCAATTGTTTTATACCCTCCAAGACCTCCTTTATTTTGTTATGTCCAATTGCTTTTTATCAAATTTTTTATGTGGTTAGGGTTAGGCTGTGTTGTGTCCAATTGTTTTTGTGTGTCTTATATGGTTAGGGTTAGGATTTATGGGTGGGCAGGGATAGCCCCAGCCCATGGTGTGAAGACCCTCTTAGGGCATCGCAGCGGGGGGACGGTGTCACCCGAGCGGGCGGACAGGCGGCACGGGCTGGTTAGGGGAAAACAAGTTGGGAGTCCGGTCCCCGAAGGGGGCCGGGCTCCAATGCACTGGCCTGCCTGCTCCCATCCCGGGCGTCCAGAAACCCCACAGTACGCCCCAAAGGGGCACAATCGTCCAAGGGCCGGTGATGAGATCCCAGTCCCGATTCAAAAAATTAACCAAGATTTGGTTTTATGTTTTTTATAATAGTGCACTTAACGTTGGGCCGTCGCGACGTTTCGGCGAATTATGGGCCTTCTTCAGGCTGGCCCAACGTGTCTGTCTGTGTGTGTTTTCTGTGTGCCTCTCTTGGCTTTTATAGTGTGCTGTCTCCTCCCACTCTTGGATTCTCTGTTTTATTATTTTTATGTTTAATGTTCTTAATGTTTGTCCTGTCCTTTCTTTGGCTTTCTTTAATTGTTATTATTCTTATGGCACCCCCTTCTTCAATGTCCTTTCCAGTATTGTCTTTAGTTTTTGTATTTATGGCACCCCTTATTTGTCCTTTCCTTTGGTTTTTACGTGACTTTGTTCCTGTCCTCCTCTTTTGTCCTTGTTATGTCCTCCTCCGTTTTTTGTGTTATATCCAATTGTTTTGTGTCCTCCAAGTCCTCCTTTAATTTTTCTGTCCCAATTATGTGTTACTCTATTTGATTTTATGTCCAATTGTTTTGTGTCCTCCATCCTCCTTTTATTGTTTTGTCCTAATTATGTTTGTCTTTATTGACTTTTCTGTTATGTCCAATTGTTTTGTGTCCTCCAAGTCCTCCTTTGTTTTGTCCTAATTGCGTGTTTGTCTTATTGACTTTTGTATTGCATCCAATTGTTTTATACCCTCCAAGACCTCCTTTATTTTGTTATGTCCAATTGCTTTTTATCAAATTTTTATGTGGTTAGGGTTAGGCTGTGTTGTGTCCAATTGTTTTTGTGTGTCTTATATGGTTAGGGTTAGGATTTATGGGTGGGCAGGGATAGCCCCAGCCCATGGTGTGAAGACCCTCTTAGGGCATCGCAGCGGGGGGACGGTGTCACCCGAGCGGGCGGACAGGCGGCACGGGCTGGTTAGGGGAAAACAAGTTGGGAGTCCGGTCCCCGAAGGGGCCGGGCTCCAATGCACTGGCCTGCCTGCTCCCATCCCGGGCGTCCAGAAACCCCACAGTACGCCCCAAAGGGCACAATCGTCCAAGGGGCCGGTGATGAGATCCCAGTCCCGATTCAAAAAATTAACCAAGATTTGGTTTTATGTTTTTTATAATAGTGCACTTAACGTTGGGCCGTCGCGACGTTTCGGCGAATTATGGGCCTTCTTCAGGCTGGCCCAACGTGTCTGTCTGTGTGTGTTTTCTGTGTGCCTCTCTTGGCTTTTATAGTGTGCTGTCTCCTCCCACTCTTGGATTCTCTGTTTTATTATTTTTATGTTTAATGTTCTTAATGTTTTGTCCTGTCCTTTCTTTGGCTTTCTTTAATTGTTATTATTCTTATGGCACCCCCTTCTTCAATGTCCTTTCCAGTATTTGTCTTTAGTTTTTGTATTTATGGCACCCCCTTATTTGTCCTTTCCTTTGGTTTTTACGTGACTTTGTTCCTGTCCCTCCTCTTTTGTCCTTGTTATGTCCTCCTCCGTTTTTTGTGTTATATCCAATTGTTTTGTGTCCTCCAAGTCCTCCTTTAATTTTTCTGTCCCAATTATGTGTTACTCTATTTGATTTTATGTCCAATTGTTTTGTGTCCTCCATCCTCCTTTTATTGTTTTGTCCTAATTATGTTTGTCTTTATTGACTTTTCTGTTATGTCCAATTGTTTTGTGTCCTCCAAGTCCTCCTTTGTTTTGTCCTAATTGCGTGTTTGTCTTATTGACTTTTGTATTGCATCCAATTGTTTTATACCCTCCAAGACCTCCTTTATTTTGTTATGTCCAATTGCTTTTTATCAAATTTTTATGTGGTTAGGGTTAGGCTGTGTTGTGTCCAATTGTTTTTGTGTGTCTTATATGGTTAGGGTTAGGATTTATGGGTGGGCAGGGATAGCCCCAGCCCATGGTGTGAAGACCCTCTTAGGGCATCGCAGCGGGGGGACGGTGTCACCCGAGCGGGCGGACAGGCGGCACGGGCTGGTTAGGGGAAAACAAGTTGGGAGTCCGGTCCCCGAAGGGGCCGGGCTCCAATGCACTGGCCTGCCTGCTCCCATCCCGGGCGTCCAGAAACCCCACAGTACGCCCCAAAGGGGCACAATCGTCCAAGGGGCCGGTGATGAGATCCCAGTCCCGATTCAAAAAATTAACCAAGATTTGGTTTTATGTTTTTTATAATAGTGCACTTAACGTTGGGCCGTCGCGACGTTTCGGCGAATTATGGGCCTTCTTCAGGCTGGCCCAACGTGTCTGTCTGTGTGTGTTTTCTGTGTGCCTCTCTTGGCTTTTATAGTGTGCTGTCTCCTCCCACTCTTGGATTCTCTGTTTTATTATTTTTATGTTTAATGTTCTTAATGTTTTGTCCTGTCCTTTCTTTGGCTTTCTTTAATTGTTATTATTCTTATGGCACCCCCTTCTTCAATGTCCTTTCCAGTATTTGTCTTTAGTTTTTGTATTTATGGCACCCCCTTATTTGTCCTTTCCTTTGGTTTTTACGTGACTTTGTTCCTGTCCCTCCTCTTTTGTCCTTGTTATGTCCTCCTCCGTTTTTTGTGTTATATCCAATTGTTTTGTGTCCTCCAAGTCCTCCTTTAATTTTTCTGTCCCAATTATGTGTTACTCTATTTGATTTTATGTCCAATTGTTTTGTGTCCTCCATCCTCCTTTTATTGTTTTGTCCTAATTATGTTTGTCTTTATTGACTTTTCTGTTATGTCCAATTGTTTTGTGTCCTCCAAGTCCTCCTTTGTTTTGTCCTAATTGCGTGTTTGTCTTATTGACTTTTGTATTGCATCCAATTGTTTTATACCCTCCAAGACCTCCTTTATTTTGTTATGTCCAATTGCTTTTTATCAAATTTTTATGTGGTTAGGGTTAGGCTGTGTTGTGTCCAATTGTTTTTGTGTGTCTTATATGGTTAGGGTTAGGATTTATGGGTGGGCAGGGATAGCCCCAGCCCATGGTGTGAAGACCCTCTTAGGGCATCGCAGCGGGGGACGGTGTCACCGAGCGGGCGGACAGGCGGCACGGGCTGGTTAGGGGAAAACAAGTTGGGAGTCCGGTCCCCGAAGGGGCCGGGCTCCAATGCACTGGCCTGCCTGCTCCCATCCCGGGCGTCCAGAAACCCCACAGTACGCCCCAAAGGGGCACAATCGTCCAAGGGTTGAAGAAAAGAACCTGCCCCTCCCGAAGGAGGAACAGAGCGTGCACGGGCCATCGACCCCCGATGGTCCGCAGCCTCACATCCCTCTACCTCCATAATTGTTTTTTAATTTTCCAGGTAAGTATTTCTTTTGCAGGTTTTTTCCTTTTAGGTAAGTATTTTTTTACTTTTTTTTACAGGTAAGTATTTCTTTTTTACAGGTTGTGCTTTTTCGTATCCGTACCTTTGGCTGAATTCCAATAAAGACTTTTAATTCCAATTTGTTTTCTGTGTTTTTTGTGTTTTTTGTTCAAATTTAGTTTTCAGTAATCTCCAATTTGAGTTTTTAAGGAAAATCAATACAACATGAATTAAAATATGAAATAAAATCCCCCAAAATAACAAACTAAAATAACAAACTAACATAAAGATGAAAAATTAAATGAGTATGCCCCTGTCGCGACGTTTCGAAGATGTTACTCCTTCCTCAGGCGAGGGCATAGGGGTTAGGGGGAGGAAGAGGAAAAGTGTTCCGGTCCCTGAAGGGACGCGGAGGTGCACGGTCCTTCCCTTGGGCCCTCCCGCTACTCCACTGCCTGTTACGGCCACCAGGCACTAAGCGCCGTCCCCGGTACCGCACAGGGATCCAATCCTGGTCCCCATCCAGGTAGACCATTTTGTGTTGTGTTGTGTTGTTTTGTCTTGTCTGTGATGAAGCCTTTGTTATCTAATAATAAAGTTTTGTGTGGATGATGCAGCCTTTGGTATTATAGTTTAATAAAATTTGTTTGTTTGTTATTTATGAATGTAAGTATGAATGATAACGTATCTAATTGATAGTGAAAAAAAATATATAAATGAAAAGAATGAAAAAAATTACTTTTTTTTAATGAAAATAAAAAATTAATTAATTTTTAATAAATTCAAAATAGGCCAATTATGAGTGTGCCCGGGGCAACGTTTCGACCCAACAGGGTCTTCTTCAGGCCAGGGCACACGCGGTACAAACAGAAAAACTGGCTGCTGTTAACAATCTGGAGATGTTGCTCCTTCGGCTGTCAGGGCAAGAATGAGGGTGTTCAGCACTCCTCCCCTTATATAGCCTCTGATGAACTAAACTGAAAATGCAGTTTTCAATGAACTGATGTTTGGAGTTTTTGCAGCCTTGCCTATAGTGATGAAAAAATACAAAAAATAGAAAATGTGCATATAATTGAGTAACACAAAATTGTTTTTAATGTTTTTTAATAGTTTTTAACCAACATAAAAGTTTTAAGTAAAACTTTGTTTTAAAGTGTTTTTAGTATTTTATGAACTGATTTTAAATATTTTTTTGTTGTTTTTTGATGGTTTTTAGTAATTTTTTTGTTGAGTTTTTATTTTTGGTGCTTTTAATTATATTTGTAATTATGAATTGTGCATGTTTTAAAGATACACAACGTTGTAAACAATAATAACAGGAAAAATTATTTTTAACTATTTACAGACAATATGAACCAATAGAAATGAAGTTTTTAATGTTTTTCAAGATATTTTATACTTTTTTTGTGTATTTTTTTGTGTATTTTTTATGTTTTTTGCAGTGATGTGTATTTTTATGTGTATTTTTTATGTTTTTTGCAGTGATGTGTATTTTTCAATGTGTTTTAAAATAATGTTAATGAACTATAAAACATGAGGGTTCCCCACGTGAGTGGGGGTTGGGGAATGAAAAGTAAAGACCCCCCCTGGTTAGGGTTAGGGCTTGTGAACAGGGTTGGGGTTAGAAACAGAAGTTCAAAATGGTTAGGGTTAGGGCTTATAACTGGGTTGGGGTTAGAAATAAAGAAATCCAAACAGTTATGATTAGGGCTTAGGGTCGGGTTGGGGTCCAAATTAAATGAGGTTAGGGTTAGGAATGACCACGGGGTTTGGGATTGAATGTTGAGCAATCTGGATGGTTGCTATCAATTGTTCTTCATGTTCAATCCCCAAGGTTCTTTTGTGTTCAACCGATGGATCCATTGTCCCTCCCGTTTCTTTCTTTGTCCATCTGTCCAACCTGAGTTGCTCTGGATTCCAGCAACCCTCAGACTCTGCCAACCATGAGAAATAAAGTGTTTAACCAAAAGTGTGTGGACTTCTTTCTTGTGTCTGATATTGTATCTATGTTGTGTCATCCTGGTGGAGATCGAATTTTTGGTTTCGCCAACATATTGTCTCTCACACCGTGAACAAAAGATGATATACACACAATTGCAGGTCTGAGGTGTGAAAATTTGTGAAATTTTGTAAATAGTTTTGTTAATCCTGTTCTGAACGTACTCCAGTTTTACTAATGTATCTGATAGGATGTTGGTTTTGCGTTTTGGCTGAATGGGTGGCAGTTTTGCCCTGACTAAATAATCCCTTAGATTCTTGTTCCTACGGTACGCTGAGATCACCTGATGGTTATCCAAAAGTCCCGAATTCTCAATGATTTCCCGAAAGTTTTCTTTGATTTTGTTGTTGAGCAACCTACTAGTTGACGAGAAGGTCGTTATGAGTGGGATGAATTCCTTGTGTGATACGGGTTTCCGAGTCCGAAAGGTTCTGAGACAATGTCTGAGAAACGATCGACCGTAGCCTCTGTTTTTTAATGCGGCGAATAGTGTTTTTACTGCCCCCATGAAATCAGAGTCCTGTGTGCAGATTCGTTGAAACCTGATCAATTGTGACTTAATTAGTCCCTTGTAAGTGTGAGTGGGATGGAAGCTGCTCTTGAACAGTAGTGAATGTGTGTCCGTTTCTTTGAAAAAGACTTTGATGTCTAAATTTTGATCTCGTGGAAACGATTCCCCTTTGTAGACGGTGGTGTCTAAGAAATCAATGGAATTATGATCCAGCTTGTGTTTTAGTCTGATGGAGGGATCGTGAGTGTCTAATATCTGGATGAATTCCGCAAATTCCTCCTGTGAGTGGGTCCAGATCCCAAATATGTCATCCAGATATCTCACATAAAGAAAGGGTTTTTTTGGACACTTTCCTAGAGCAGCTTCCTCCCACTCCGCCATAAAAATGTTGGCGTAGGCAGGGGCAAACTTTTTGCCCATTGCCACCCCTTTGATTTGGAGAAAGAATTGATTATTAAATTCAAAATCATTTCTAGTTAAATTAATTTCCAATAGGGCTAATAATTGCCGGTCCGGTCTGTCTTGTTGGGGATACTTCTGAAATATGTTTTTAACTGCTGTCAATCCAGCTTTTGTGTCAATATTTGTGTAAAGACTGTCTATGTCAATCGTGAAAAATAATGAATTTCGTGGAACTTTTAAATTTTTAACCATGCCAATGAAATGGTAAGTATCCTTCACGTAGGATGAGTGTTTAACCGAAAGAGGATTCAAAAAATAATCTATGTATTCTGCCGTTTGATAGGTTTCGCTGCCACAATCGGAGACGATAGGTCGTCCGGGAGGTATCCTGAATGGAACTGTCCATTGTTCCGGATTCTTGTGAATCTTTGGGAGCATGTAAAACCTCCTGGGTCGGGGTTCTAGTTCTCCTTTTAAATATTGTTTTTGTTTCCAATTGATGAATTTGTTTTTATGTAGATCTTCCACAATTTCATATACTTTAGGGACTGTCTGTAAATAAATTGGTTGTTGTAATCTTTTGTAATATGTTTTGTCCTCCAACTGTCGGTTCGCTTCAAATATGTATTGCTCCCTGTCTAAAATAACGACTGCACTGCCTTTATCTGCCGGCTTGATGACTATGTGTTTGTTTGTTGCCAATTCCCTAAGTGCTTGTTGTTCAGCTTGTGATAAATTTGGTTTTTCTTGTTGTGATTTGAAATGTGTATTGAATTGTTTTAAATCTTGTTTGAGTAGGAAAAGAACTTCTGGGGGCAATTTGTGTAAGGGTGGTACCCAATATGATGTTGGTGTGAACCGAGGTGGATCTCGATGTCTTCCCCTTCGAAAATACGCTGCCAATTTTAGCCGCCTGTGATAATTTTGAATATCCAATAGAAGTTGTACCTTTTGCTTTTTGTTCACGCCAAGCGTGGGAATGAAGGTCAACCCGCGGTTCAGTAGGTCTGCCTGTGAGCTAGTGAGGTTGAAATTGTTGGCCAACACCATCACATTGTTAACCAACTGGGGTCTAGCCCCACTATGCCCCTCCTCTGGAAGGCTTACGGGGCTTCCAAGTTTAAATAGGCGACCCAATGCCGGAACATGGCTCTAGCCGTTTCCCTGGTCCAATGCACATTATCCGACTCCGTGTGGAACGCTGAGTTCCTGAGTGCTGGGATAAACGGCTGGTTCCTGATCAGGTGGGCATTCAACATTTGCAGAGTGTTCCGTTCCATCAGGGGGAGACCAGGCGAGTAATTGATGACAGGAATCCAAATCTCTGCGTACGGGAAGTACTTTTTGGCAGCTCTGAATGCCCCCTGCATCTGTTTAATTGCCGTCTCTTTGGCTCTTTGTCCCCTGCAGTTGATGCCAAAGGCCAACACCAGCTTCTCCACAACCACCTGGCTTGTGGATTTGGCCATCAATGCCTGTGCATGACGAAAGTTGGCCCCCGGGTAACTATCAACCTGCAGGTCCGGGATAGAATATCCAGGGAACCTGGCAAGATTGGAGTCACCCAAGATCAGCCACTTCTTTCTCACACTCAGGCCCCAGTCAATCATTTTGCGCTCTGTTCTGACGTGTCTGGTTACTCTACAGATCTGTGGTTTTGGGGTGGAGGCCTGTAGGTTTGGTGACCCTTGACTGGGAGAAACTGCTCCCATCACATGTGACTGCTGTGCGTCCGGTTCTGCTTGTGAGGATTGCTCCATTGAGGTACTGAATACAGGAAGTGGAACCAGGATTTCACTCGTTCCCACATCCTGTCCTACCGCCTCATCAAGTATGGGACTATCATAAAGGCTAGGTGAGGCCCCTGTCTCACCTGTTGGGGGGTACTGTGTCCCAAGTCCTCTACCTGGAGGAGGTCACCATCCTGTGAGATCACACATCCATTCCTCCTGCGTGGTGGTCTTTGCTCCCGAGGTTGTACAGGAGGTGGGGACTGGGAAGCAGGTGCAGCATGCACCATAACCTGCTCCGTCATCGTGGCAGCTGTGCGTGCTCCAGTGCGTTGAAGTGGGGCTTCCGCTTGTTCAGTGTCAGTGGTTTGTGTTGTGGATGTTTGTTGCTGTGCGTCACGTCTGTGTGTTGTGCGATCTCTGTCGCTAGACTCCTCTGTAGGAGCCTGCCTGTCATGTCGTGTTTGTTGATCAGTGTCCTTGTTTGTTCTTGCAGTGATCAAGGCTTCCGCATGATCCAGAACTTCCTGGGATATGCGGGGCAAATTGCGGCGAGCCCACCGTTTGGACACCTCAAACGCATCCTTCCAATCTGGGACCAAGTCTCCCTCCAAGTCATCCAACAGGGACTCAAGACTTGTGAGGTAGTGGTCCTCGAGCACAAGCAATGTCGTGTAGCCCCAATTCTTTGCATTCCCCTGTATAAGATCAAGTGTCTTAGAAGTAGGGGACGCGGGCTTGATCATTGAGCCCAAGATCTCAACCATCCGGGAGATCATCCTAGGGTGGGGTTTCCCTGGCTTAGGGGCCACATTTTGTAGGTGATGAACCATTTTAATCACCATGTGCATCTTTCGCACAAGTCTTCCAAATGCTGGGGGGCTGGTTGCTGTCTCCCATAACCAGCTGTTCTGGGTTGCCACCGCCCAAACCTAGTGGCAGAGCCCCTGTCAAATCCCCGTGTGACTGCTGCATAAGACCGAGACTGCGGTCCATAGTAGCGGTTCGGACCAAAGGGAGGCACTGGCCGGTTAGGAAGAGGAAAAGTGTTCCGGTCCCTGAAGGGACGCGGAGGTGCACGGTCCTTCCCTTGGGCCCTCCCGCTACTCCACTGCCTGTTACGGCCACCAGGCACTAAGCGCCGTCCCCGGTACCGCACAGGGATCCAATCCTGGTCCCATCCAGGTAGACCATTTTGTGTTGTGTTGTGTTGTTTTGTCTTGTCTGTGATGAAGCCTTTGTTATCTAATAATAAAGTTTTGTGTGGATGATGCAGCCTTTGGTATTATAGTTTAATAAAATTTGTTTGTTTGTTATTTATGAATGTAAGTATGAATGATAACGTATCTAATTGATAGTGAAAAAAAATATATAAATGAAAAGAATGAAAAAAATTACTTTTTTTTAATGAAAATAAAAAATTAATTAATTTTTAATAAATTCAAAATAGGCCAATTATGAGTGTGCCCGGGGCAACGTTTCGACCCAACAGGGTCTTCTTCAGGCCAGGGCACACGCGGTACAAACAGAAAAACTGGCTGCTGTTAACAATCTGGAGATGTTGCTCCTTCGGCTGTCAGGGCAAGAATGAGGGTGTTCAGCACTCCTCCCCTTATATAGCCTCTGATGAACTAAACTGAAAATGCAGTTTTCAATGAACTGATGTTTGGAGTTTTTGCAGCCTTGCCTATAGTGATGAAAAAATACAAAAAATAGAAAATGTGCATATAATTGAGTAACACAAAATTGTTTTTAATGTTTTTTAATAGTTTTTAACCAACATAAAAGTTTTAAGTAAAACTTTGTTTTAAAGTGTTTTTAGTATTTTATGAACTGATTTTAAATATTTTTTTGTTGTTTTTTGATGGTTTTTAGTAATTTTTTTGTTGAGTTTTTATTTTTGGTGCTTTTAATTATATTTGTAATTATGAATTGTGCATGTTTTAAAGATACACAACGTTGTAAACAATAATAACAGGAAAAATTATTTTTAACTATTTACAGACAATATGAACCAATAGAAATGAAGTTTTTAATGTTTTTCAAGATATTTTATACTTTTTTTGTGTATTTTTTTGTGTATTTTTTATGTTTTTTGCAGTGATGTGTATTTTTATGTGTATTTTTTATGTTTTTTGCAGTGATGTGTATTTTTCAATGTGTTTTAAAATAATGTTAATGAACTATAAAACATGAGGGTTCCCCACGTGAGTGGGGGTTGGGGAATGAAAAGTAAAGACCCCCCCTGGTTAGGGTTAGGGCTTGTGAACAGGGTTGGGGTTAGAAACAGAAGTTCAAAATGGTTAGGGTTAGGGCTTATAACTGGGTTGGGGTTAGAAATAAAGAAATCCAAACAGTTATGATTAGGGCTTAGGGTCGGGTTGGGGTCCAAATTAAATGAGGTTAGGGTTAGGAATGACCACGGGGTTTGGGATTGAATGTTGAGCAATCTGGATGGTTGCTATCAATTGTTCTTCATGTTCAATCCCCAAGGTTCTTTTGTGTTCAACCGATGGATCCATTGTCCCTCCCGTTTCTTTCTTTGTCCATCTGTCCAACCTGAGTTGCTCTGGATTCCAGCAACCCTCAGACTCTGCCAACCATGAGAAATAAAGTGTTTAACCAAAAGTGTGTGGACTTCTTTCTTGTGTCTGATATTGTATCTATGTTGTGTCATCCTGGTGGAGATCGAATTTTTGGTTTCGCCAACATATTGTCTCTCACACCGTGAACAAAAGATGATATACACACAATTGCAGGTCTGAGGTGTGAAAATTTGTGAAATTTTGTAAATAGTTTTGTTAATCCTGTTCTGAACGTACTCCAGTTTTACTAATGTATCTGATAGGATGTTGGTTTTGCGTTTTGGCTGAATGGGTGGCAGTTTTGCCCTGACTAAATAATCCCTTAGATTCTTGTTCCTACGGTACGCTGAGATCACCTGATGGTTATCCAAAAGTCCCGAATTCTCAATGATTTCCCGAAAGTTTTCTTTGATTTTGTTGTTGAGCAACCTACTAGTTGACGAGAAGGTCGTTATGAGTGGGATGAATTCCTTGTGTGATACGGGTTTCCGAGTCCGAAAGGTTCTGAGACAATGTCTGAGAAACGATCGACCGTAGCCTCTGTTTTTTAATGCGGCGAATAGTGTTTTTACTGCCCCCATGAAATCAGAGTCCTGTGTGCAGATTCGTTGAAACCTGATCAATTGGGGGGTTAGGTGTGGGTAAGAAACAGGCCACCAGCAAGCTGGGAAGCCTGACATGCACGGGCCATCGATGGGGCTGGGTGGTGGTGTCCCTGCCCTGGTTCAAAAAATTACCCATTTCTAGGGTTTAGTGCACTTCATTGGGCCTTCGCGACGTTTCGGCGTAGTTTCGCCTTCCTCAGGCTGGCCCAATGTGTTTCTGTTTGTCTTCTGTTCTGCCTCTCTTGGCTTTTATACTGTTAGTTGACTCCTCCCTCTTTTAGGTTTCTATTTGTGCTTTCAAAATTCTTTCTTAGTTTCTAACTTTCTTAGTTTCTTACTTGTTTTTCTTACTTTTCTTAGTTTCTTACTTGTTTTTCTTACTTTCTTAGTTTCTTACTTTCTTAGTTTCTCTTACTTGTTTTTCTTTGTTCCTTTCTCTATTTCTCTTGTTTTTCTCTTTGTCTTATTTGTTTTCTTTCTTTACATTTCTCTTTGTTTCATGGCACCCCCTACTTGGTTTTGACATCCCGTCCTGTTTTGTGTCTCTGTTTCTCTTAGTTATTTTTCTATTTTTCTTCTCTTGTCTTTAAGTTCTCTGTTTGTTTTTATGGCACCCCCTGCTTGGTTTATTGACATATCCGTCCTTTGTTATTCATTTTTCTGTTCTTTGTTTTTCTCACTTTTTGTCCTCTTTGTCTTTTGTCTTATACTTGTCTTTCTGTCTTTCTCTTTTCTGACATTCTTGTCTTTCTGTGTTCTTTAGTTTTTCTTAGGGACCTCCCTGGTTAGGGTTAGGGTTTGAGTAGTGGGCAGGGGCACCCCCAACCCCACGAGGCACTGGCTGGTTAGGTGTGGGTAAGAAACAGGCCACCAGCAAGCTGGGAAGCCTGACATGCACGGGCCATCGATGGGGCTGGGTGGTGGTGTCCCTGCCCTGGTTCAAAAAATTACCCATTTCTAGGGTTTAGTGCACTTCATTGGGCCTTCGCGACGTTTCGGCGTAGTTTCGCCTTCCTCAGGCTGGCCCAATGTGTTTCTGTTTGTCTTCTGTTCTGCCTCTCTTGGCTTTTATACTGTTAGTTGACTCCTCCCTCTTTTAGGTTTTCTATTTGTGCTTTTCAAAAATTCTTTCTTAGTTTCTAACTTTTCTTAGTTTCTTACTTGTTTTTCTTACTTTTCTTAGTTTCTTACTTGTTTTTCTTACTTTTCGTAGTTTCTTACTTTTCTTAGTTTCTTCTTACTTGTTTTTCTTTGTTCCTTTCTCTATTTCTCTTGTTTTTCTCTTTGTCTTATTTGTTTTTCTTTCTTTACATTTCTCTTTGTTTCATGGCACCCCCTACTTGGTTTTTGACATCCCGTCCTGTTTTGTGTCTCTGTTTCTCTTAGTTATTTTTCTATTTTTCTTCTCTTGTCTTTAAGTTCTCTGTTTGTTTTTATGGCACCCCCTGCTTGGTTTATTGACATATCCGTCCTTTGTTATTCATTTTTCTGTTCTTTGTTTTTCTCACTTTTTGTCCTCTTGTCTTTTGTCTTATACTTGTCTTTCTGTCTTTCTCTTTTCTGACATTCTTGTCTTTCTGTGTTCTTTAGTTTTTCTTAGGGACCTCCCTGGTTAGGGTTAGGGTTTGAGTAGTGGGCAGGGGCACCCCAACCCCACGAGGCACTGGCTGGTTAGGTGTGGGTAAGAAACAGGCCACCAGCAAGCTGGGAAGCCTGACATGCACGGGCCATCGATGGGGCTGGGTGGTGGTGTCCCTGCCCTGGTTCAAAAAATTACCCATTTCTAGGGTTTAGTGCACTTCATTGGGCCTTCGCGACGTTTCGGCGTAGTTTCGCCTTCCTCAGGCTGGCCCAATGTGTTTCTGTTTGTCTTCTGTTCTGCCTCTCTTGGCTTTTATACTGTTAGTTGACTCCTCCCTCTTTTAGGTTTTCTATTTGTGCTTTTCAAAAATTCTTTCTTAGTTTCTAACTTTTCTTAGTTTCTTACTTGTTTTTCTTACTTTTCTTAGTTTCTTACTTGTTTTTCTTACTTTTCTTAGTTTCTTACTTGTTTTTCTTACTTTTCTTAGTTTCTTACTTTTCTTAGTTTCTTCTTACTTGTTTTTCTTTGTTCCTTTCTCTATTTCTCTTGTTTTTCTCTTTGTCTTATTTGTTTTTCTTTCTTTACATTTCTCTTTGTTTCATGGCACCCCCTACTTGGTTTTTGACATCCCGTCCTGTTTTGTGTCTCTGTTTCTCTTAGTTATTTTTCTATTTTCTTCTCTTGTCTTTAAGTTCTCTGTTTGTTTTTATGGCACCCCTGCTTGGTTTATTGACATATCCGTCCTTTGTTATTCATTTTTTCTGTTCTTTGTTTTTCTCACTTTTTGTCCTCTTTGTCTTTTGTCTTATACTTGTCTTTCTGTCTTTCTCTTTTCTGACATTCTTGTCTTTCTGTGTTCTTTAGTTTTTCTTAGGGACCTCCCTGGTTAGGGTTAGGGTTTGAGTAGTGGGCAGGGGCACCCCCAACCCCACGAGGCACTGGCTGGTTAGGTGTGGGTAAGAAACAGGCCACCAGCAAGCTGGGAAGCCTGACATGCACGGGCCATCGATGGGGCTGGGTGGTGGTGTCCCTGCCCTGGTTCAAAAATTACCCATTTCTAGGGTTTAGTGCACTTCATTGGGCCTTCGCGACGTTTCGGCGTAGTTTCGCCTTCCTCAGGCTGGCCCAATGTGTTTCTGTTTGTCTTCTGTTCTGCCTCTCTTGGCTTTTATACTGTTAGTTGACTCCTCCCTCTTTTAGGTTTTCTATTTGTGCTTTCAAAAATTCTTTCTTAGTTTCTAACTTTTCTTAGTTTCTTACTTGTTTTTCTTACTTTTCTTAGTTTCTTACTTGTTTTTCTTACTTTTCTTAGTTTCTTACTTTTCTTAGTTTCTTCTTACTTGTTTTCTTTGTTCCTTTCTCTATTTCTCTTGTTTTTCTCTTGTCTTATTTTTTTTCTTTCTTTACATTTCTCTTTGTTTCATGGCACCCCCTACTTGTTTTTGACATCTCCGTCCTGTTTTGTGTCTCTGTTTCTCTTAGTTATTTTTCTATTTTTCTTCTCTTGTCTTTAAGTTCTCTGTTTGTTTTTATGGCACCCCCTGCTTGGTTTATTGACATATCCGTCCTTTGTTATTCATTTTTCTGTTCTTGTTTTTCTCACTTTTGTCCTCTTTGTCTTTGTCTATACTTGTCTTTCTGTCTTTCTCTTTTCTGACATTCTTGTCTTTCTGTGTTCTTTAGTTTTCTTAGGGACCTCCCTGGTTAGGGTTAGGGGTTTGAGTAGTGGCAGGGCACCCCCAACCCCACGAGGCACTGGCTGGTTAGGTGTGGGTAAGAAACAGGCCACCAGCAAGCTGGGAAGCCTGACATGCACGGGCCATCGATGGGGCTGGGTGGTGGTGTCCCTGCCCTGGTTCAAAAAAATTAACCCATTTCTAGGGTTAGTGCACTTCATTGGGCCTTCGCGACGTTTCGGCGTAGTTTCGCCTTCCTCAGGCTGGCCCAATGTGTTCTGTTTGTCTTCTGTTCTGCCTCTCTTGGCTTTATACTGTTAGTTGACTCCTCCCTCTTTTAGGTTTTCTATTTGTGCTTTTCAAAAATTCTTTCTTAGTTTCTAACTTTTCTTAGTTTCTTACTTGTTTTTCTTACTTTTCTTAGTTTCTTACTTGTTTTTCTTACTTTTCTTAGTTTCTTACTTTTCTTAGTTTCTTCTACTGTTTTCTTTGTTCCTTTCTCTATTTCTCTTGTTTTTTCTCTTGTCTTATTTGTTTTCTTTCTACATTTCTCTTTGTTCATGGCACCCCCTACTTGGTTTTGACATCCCGTCCTGTTTGTGTCTCTGTTTCTCTTAGTTATTTTCTATTTTCTTCTCTTGTCTTTAAGTTCTCTGTTTGTTTTATGGCACCCCCTGCCTTGGTTTATTGACATATCCGTCCTTTGTTATTCATTTTTCTGTTCTTTGTTTTTCTCACTTTTTGTCCTCTTTGTCTTTTGTCTTATACTTGTCTTTCTGTCTTTCTCTTTTCTGACATTCTTGTCTTTCTGTGTTCTTTAGTTTTTCTTAGGGACCTCCCTGGTTAGGGTTAGGGTTTGAGTAGTGGGCAGGGGCACCCCCAACCCCACGAGGCACTGGCTGGTTAGGTGTGGGTAAGAAACAGGCCACCAGCAAGCTGGGAAGCCTGACATGCACGGGCCATCGATGGGGCTGGGTGGTGGTCCCTGCCCTGGTTCAAAAAATTACCCATTTCTAGGGTTTAGTGCACTTCATTGGGCCTTCGCGACGTTTCGGCGTAGTTTCGCCTTCCTCAGGCTGGCCCAATGTGTTTCTGTTTGTCTTCTGTTCTGCCTCTCTTGGCTTTTATACTGTTAGTTGACTCCTCCCTCTTTTAGGTTTTCTATTTGTGCTTTTCAAAAATTCTTTCTTAGTTTCTAACTTTTCTTAGTTTCTTACTTGTTTTTTACTTTTCTTAGTTTCTTACTTGTTTTTACTTTTCTTAGTTTCTTACTTTTCTTAGTTTCTTCTACTTGTTTTTCTTTGTTCCTTTCTCTATTTCTCTTGTTTTCTCTTTGTCTTATTTGTTTTCTTTCTTACATTTCTCTTTGTTTCATGGCACCCCTACTTGGTTTTTGACATCCCGTCCTGTTTTGTGTCTCTGTTTCTCTTAGTTATTTCTATTTTCTTCTCTGTTAAGTTCTCTGTTTGTTTTATGGCACCCCTGCTTGGTTTATTGAATATCCGTCCTTTGTTATTCATTTTTTTTCTGTTTTTCTCACTTTTTGTCCTCTTTGTCTTTTGTTATCTTGTCTTTCTGTCTTTCTCTTTTCTGACATTCTTGTCTTTCTGTGTTCTTTAGTTTTTCTTAGGGACCTCCCTGGTTAGGGTTAGGGTTTGAGTAGTGGGCAGGGCACCCCCAACCCCACGAGGCACTGGCTGGTTAGGTGTGGGTAAGAAACAGGCACCAGCAAGCTGGGAAGCCTGACATGCACGGGCCATCGATGGGGCTGGGTGGTGGTGTCCCTGCCCTGGTTCAAAAAATTACCCATTTCTAGGGTTTAGTGCACTTCATTGGGCCTTCGCGACGTTTCGGCGTAGTTTCGCCTTCCTCAGGCTGGCCCAATGTGTTTCTGTTTGTCTTCTGTTCTGCCTCTCTTGGCTTTTATACTGTTAGTTGACTCCTCCCTCTTTTAGGTTTTCTATTTGTGCTTTTCAAAAATTCTTTCTTAGTTTCTAACTTTTCTTAGTTTCTTACTTGTTTTTCTTACTTTTCTTAGTTTCTTACTTGTTTTCTTACTTTCTTAGTTTCTTACTTTTCTAGTTTCTCTTACTTGTTTTTCTTTGTTCCTTTCTCTATTTCTCTTGTTTTTCTCTTTGTCTTATTTGTTTTCTTTCTTTACATTTCTCTTTGTTTCATGGCACCCCCTACTTGGTTTTTGACATCCCGTCCTGTTTTGTGTCTCTGTTTCTCTTAGTTATTTTTCTATTTTTCTTCTCTTGTCTTTAAGTTCTCTGTTTGTTTTTATGCACCCCCTGCTTGGTTTATTGACATATCCGTCCTTTGTTATTCATTTTTCTGTTCTTTGTTTTTCTCACTTTTTGTCCTCTTTGTCTTTTGTCTTATACTTGTCTTTCTGTCTTCTCTTTTCTGACATTCTTGTCTTTCTGTGTTCTTTAGTTTTTCTTAGGGACCTCCCTGGTTAGGGTTAGGGTTTGAGTAGTGGGCAGGGGCACCCCCAACCCCACGAGGCACTGGCTGGTTAGTGTGGGT
>NW_020328869.1:0-11285 GCF_001858045.2 Oreochromis niloticus | reverse complement strand
TACAGGAGGTGGGGACTGGGAAGCAGGTGCAGCATGCACCATAACCTGCTCCGTCATCGTGGCAGCTGTGCGTGCTCCAGTGCGTTGAAGTGGGGCTTCGCTTGTTCAGTGTCAGTGGTTTGTGTTGTGGATGTTTGTTGCTGTGCGTCACGTCTGTGTGTTGTGCGATCTCTGTCGCTAGACTCCTCTGTAGGAGCCTGCCTGTCATGTCGTGTTTGTTGATCAGTGTCCTGTTTGTTCTTGCAGTGATCAAGGCTTCCGCATGATCCAGAACTTCCTGGGATATGCGGGGCAAATTGCGGCGAGCCCACCGTTTGGACACCTCAAACGCATCCTTCCAATCTGGGACCAAGTCTCCCTCCAAGTCATCCAACAGGGACTCAAGACTTGTGAGGTAGTGGTCCTCGAGCACAAGCAATGTCGTGTAGCCCCATTCTTTGCATTCCCTGTATAAGATCAAGTGTCTTAGAAGTAGGGGACGCGGGCTTGATCATTGAGCCCAAGATCTCAACCATCCGGGAGATCATCCTAGGGTGGGGTTTCCCTGGCTTAGGGGCCACATTTTGTAGGTGATGAACCATTTTAATCACCATGTGCATCTTTCGCACAAGTCTTCCAAATGCTGGGGGGCTGGTTGCTGTCTCCCATAACCAGCTGTTCTGGGTTGCCACCGCCCAAACCTAGTGGCAGAGCCCTGTCAAATCCCCGTGTGACTGCTGCATAAGACCGAGACTGCGGTCCATAGTAGCGGTTCGGACCAAAGGGAGGCACTGGCCGTTAGGAAGAGGAAAAGTGTTCCGGTCCCTGAAGGGACGCGGAGGTGCACGGTCCTTCCCTTGGGCCTCCCGCTACTCCACTGCCTGTTACGGCCACCAGGCACTAAGCGCCGTCCCCGGTACCGCACAGGATCCAATCCTGGTCCCCATCCAGGTAGACCATTTTGTGTTGTGTTGTGTTGTTTTGTCTTGTCTGTGATGAGCCTTTGTTATCTAATAATAAAGTTTTGTGTGGATGATGCAGCCTTTGGTATTATAGTTTAATAAAATTTGTTTGTTTGTTATTTATGAATGTAAGTATGAATGATAACGTATCTAATTGATAGTGAAAAAAAATATATAAATGAAAAGAATGAAAAAATTACTTTTTTTAATGAAATAAAAAATTAATTAATTTTTAATAATCAAAATAGGCCAATTATGAGTGTGCCCGGGGGCAACGTTTCGACCCAACAGGGTCTTCTTCAGGCCAGGGCACACGCGGTACAAACAGAAAAACTGGCTGCTGTTAACAATCTGGAGATGTTGCTCCTTCGGCTGTCAGGGCAAGAATGAGGGTGTTCAGCACTCCTCCCTTATATAGCCTCTGATGAACTAAACTGAAAATGCAGTTTTCAATGAACTGATGTTTGGAGTTTTTGCAGCCTTGCCTATAGTGATGAAAAATACAAAAAATAGAAAATGTGCATATAATTGAGTAACACAAAATTGTTTTTAATGTTTTTTAATAGTTTTTAACCAACATAAAGTTTAAGTAAAACTTTGTTTTAAAGTTTTTTAGTATTTTATGAACTGATTTTAAATATTTTTTTGTTGTTTTTTGATGGTTTTTAGTAATTTTTGTTGAGTTTTATTTTTGGTGCTTTTAATTATATTTGTAATTATGAATTGTGCATGTTTTAAAGATACACAACGTTGTAAACAATAATAACAGGAAAAATTATTTTAACTATTTACAGACAATATGAACCAATAGAAATGAAGTTTTTAATGTTTTTCAAGATATTTTATACTTTTTTTGTGTATTTTTTTGTGTATTTTTTATGTTTTTTGCAGTGATGTGTATTTTTATGTGTATTTTTTATGTTTTTGCAGTGAGTGTATTTTTCAATGTGTTTTAAAATAATGTTAATGAACTATAAAACATGAGGGTTCCCCACGTGAGTGGGGTTGGGGAATGAAAAGTAAAGACCCCCCTGGTTAGGGTTAGGGCTTGTGAACAGGGTTGGGGTTAGAACAGAAGTTCAAAATGGTTAGGTTAGGGCTTATAACTGGGTTGGGTTAGAAATAAAGAAATCCAAACAGTTATGATTAGGGCTTAGGGTCGGGTTGGGGTCCAAATTAAATGAGGTTAGGGTTAGGAATGACCACGGGGTTTGGGATTGAATGTTGAGCAATCTGGATGGTTGCTATCAATTGTTCTTCATGTTCAATCCCCAAGGTTCTTTGTGTTCAACCGATGGATCCATTGTCCCTCCCGTTTCTTTCTTTGTCCATCTGTCCAACCTGAGTTGCTCTGGATTCCAGCAACCCTCAGACTCTGCCAACCATGAGAAATAAAGTGTTTAACCAAAAGTGTGTGGACTTCTTTCTTGTGTCTGATATTGTATCTATGTTGTGTCATCCTGGTGGAGATCGAATTTTGGTTTCGCCAACATATTGTCTCTCACACCGTGAACAAAGATGATATACACACAATTGCAGGTCTGAGGTGTGAAAATTTGTGAAATTTTGTAAATAGTTTTGTTAATCCTGTTCTGAACGTACTCCAGTTTTACTAATGTATCTGATAGGATGTTGGTTTTGCGTTTTGGCTGAATGGGTGGCAGTTTTGCCCTGACTAAATAATCCCTTAGATTCTTGTTCCTACGGTACGCTGAGATCACCTGATGGTTATCCAAAAGTCCCGAATTCTCAATGATTTCCCGAAAGTTTTCTTTGATTTGTTGTTGAGCAACCTACTAGTTGACGAGAAGGTCGTTATGAGTGGGATGAATTCCTTGTGTGATACGGGTTTCCGAGTCCGAAAGGTTCTGAGACAATGTCTGAGAAACGATCGACCGTAGCCTCTGTTTTTTAATGCGGCGAATAGTGTTTTTACTGCCCCCATGAAATCAGAGTCCTGTGTGCAGATTCGTTGAAACCTGATCAATTGGGGGGTTAGGTGTGGGTAAGAAACAGGCCACCAGCAAGCTGGGAAGCCTGACATGCACGGGCCATCGATGGGGCTGGGTGGTGGTGTCCCTGCCCTGGTTCAAAAATTACCCATTTCTAGGGTTTAGTGCACTTCATTGGGCCTTCGCGACGTTTCGGCGTAGTTTCGCCTTCCTCAGGCTGGCCCAATGTGTTTCTGTTTGTCTTCTGTTCTGCCTCTCTTGGCTTTTATACTGTTAGTTGACTCCTCCCTCTTTTAGGTTTTCTATTGTGCTTTTCAAAAATTCTTTCTTAGTTTCTAACTTTTCTTAGTTTCTTACTTGTTTTTCTTACTTTCTTAGTTTCTTACTTGTTTTCTTACTTTTCTTAGTTTCTTACTTTCTTAGTTTCTTCTTACTTGTTTTTCTTTGTTCCTTTCTCTATTTCTCTTGTTTTTCTCTTTGTCTTATTTGTTTTTCTTTCTTTACATTTCTCTTTGTTTCATGGCACCCCTACTTGGTTTTTGACATCCCGTCCTGTTTGTGTCTCTGTTTCTCTTAGTTATTTTTCTATTTTCTTCTCTTGTCTTTAAGTTCTCTGTTTGTTTTTATGGCACCCCCTGCTTGGTTTATTGACATATCCGTCCTTTGTTATTCATTTTCTGTTCTTTGTTTTCTCACTTTTTGTCCTCTTTGTCTTTTGTCTTATACTTGTCTTCTGTCTTTCTCTTTTCTGACATTCTTGTCTTTCTGTGTTCTTTAGTTTTCTTAGGGACCTCCCTGGTTAGGGTTAGGGTTTGAGTAGTGGGCAGGGGCACCCCAACCCCACGAGGCACTGGCTGGTTAGGTGTGGGTAAGAAACAGGCCACCAGCAAGCTGGGAAGCCTGACATGCACGGGCCATCGATGGGGCTGGGTGGTGGTGTCCCTGCCCTGGTTCAAAAAATTACCCATTTCTAGGGTTTAGTGCACTTCATTGGGCCTTCGCGACGTTTCGGCGTAGTTTCGCCTTCCTCAGGCTGGCCCAATGTGTTTCTGTTTGTCTTCTGTTCTGCCTCTCTTGGCTTTTATACTGTTAGTTGACTCCTCCCTCTTTAGGTTTTCTATTTGTGCTTTTCAAAAATTCTTCTTAGTTTCTAACTTTCTTAGTTTCTTACTTGTTTTCTTACTTTTCTTAGTTTCTTACTTGTTTTTCTTACTTTTCGTAGTTTCTTACTTTTCTTAGTTTCTTCTTACTTGTTTTTCTTTGTTCCTTTCTCTATTTCTCTTGTTTTTCTCTTTGTCTTATTTGTTTTTCTTTCTTTACATTTCTCTTTGTTTCATGGCACCCCCTACTTGGTTTTTGACATCCCGTCCTGTTTTGTGTCTCTGTTTCTCTTAGTTATTTTTCTATTTTTCTTCTCTTGTCTTTAAGTTCTCTGTTTGTTTTTATGGCACCCCCTGCTTGGTTTATTGACATATCCGTCCTTTGTTATTCATTTTTCTGTTCTTTGTTTTTCTCACTTTTTGTCCTCTTTGTCTTTGTCTTATACTTGTCTTTCTGTCTTCTCTTTTCTGACATTCTTGTCTTTCTGTGTTCTTTAGTTTTCTTAGGGACCTCCCTGGTTAGGGTTAGGGTTTGAGTAGTGGGCAGGGGCACCCCCAACCCCACGAGGCACTGGCTGGTTAGGTGTGGGTAAGAAACAGGCCACCAGCAAGCTGGGAAGCCTGACATGCACGGGCCATCGATGGGCTGGGTGGTGGTGTCCCTGCCCTGGTTCAAAAATTACCCATTTCTAGGGTTTAGTGCACTTCATTGGGCCTTCGCGACGTTTCGGCGTAGTTTCGCCTTCCTCAGGCTGGCCCAATGTGTTTCTGTTTGTCTTCTGTTCTGCCTCTCTTGGCTTTATACTGTTAGTTGACTCCTCCCTCTTTTAGGTTTTCTATTTGTGCTTTTCAAAATTCTTTCTTAGTTTCTAACTTTTCTTAGTTTCTTACTTGTTTTCTTACTTTTCTTAGTTTCTTACTTGTTTTTCTTACTTTTCTTAGTTCTTACTTGTTTTTCTTACTTTTCTTAGTTTCTTACTTTTCTTAGTTCTTCTTACTTGTTTTTCTTTGTTCCTTTCTCTATTTCTCTTGTTTTTCTCTTTGTCTTATTTGTTTTCTTTCTTTACATTTCTCTTTGTTTCATGGCACCCCCTACTTGGTTTTTGACATCCCGTCCTGTTTTGTGTCTCTGTTTCTCTTAGTTATTTTTCTATTTTTCTTCTCTTGTCTTTAAGTTCTCTGTTTGTTTTTATGGCACCCCCTGCTTGGTTTATTGACATATCCGTCCTTTGTTATTCATTTTTCTGTTCTTTGTTTTTCTCACTTTTTGTCCTCTTTGTCTTTGTCTTATACTTGTCTTTCTGTCTTTCTCTTTTCTGACATTCTTGTCTTTCTGTGTTCTTTAGTTTTTCTTAGGGACCTCCCTGGTTAGGGTTAGGGTTTGAGTAGTGGGCAGGGGCACCCCCAACCCACGAGGCACTGGCTGGTTAGGTGTGGGTAAGAAACAGGCCACCAGCAAGCTGGGAAGCCTGACATGCACGGGCCATCGATGGGGCTGGGTGGTGGTGTCCCTGCCCTGGTTCAAAAATTACCCATTTCTAGGGTTAGTGCACTTCATTGGGCCTTCGCGACGTTTCGGCGTAGTTTCGCCTTCCTCAGGCTGGCCCAATGTGTTTCTGTTTGTCTTCTGTTCTGCCTCTCTTGGCTTTATACTGTTAGTTGACTCCTCCCTCTTTTAGGTTTTCTATTTGTGCTTTTCAAAAATTCTTTCTTAGTTCTAACTTTCTTAGTTCTTACTTGTTTTTCTTACTTTTCTTAGTTTCTTACTTGTTTTTCTTACTTTTCTTAGTTTCTTACTTTTCTTAGTTTCTTCTTACTTGTTTTTCTTTGTTCCTTTCTCTATTTCTCTTGTTTTTCTCTTTGTCTTATTGTTTTTCTTCTTTACATTTCTCTTTGTTTCATGGCACCCCTACTTGGTTTTTGACATCCCGTCCTGTTTGTGTCTCTGTTTCTCTTAGTTATTTTTCTATTTTTCTTCTCTTGTCTTTAAGTTCTCTGTTGTTTTATGGCACCCCCTGCTTGGTTTATTGACATATCCGTCCTTTGTTATTCATTTTTCTGTTCTTTGTTTTTCTCACTTTTTGTCCTCTTTGTCTTTTGTCTTATACTTGTCTTTCTGTCTTTCTCTTTTCTGACATTCTTGTCTTTCTGTGTTCTTTAGTTTTTCTTAGGGACCTCCCTGGTTAGGGTTAGGGTTTGAGTAGTGGGCAGGGGCACCCCCAACCCCACGAGGCACTGGCTGGTTAGGTGTGGGTAAGAAACAGGCCACCAGCAAGCTGGGAAGCCTGACATGCACGGGCCATCGATGGGGCTGGGTGGTGGTGTCCCTGCCCTGGTTCAAAAAATTACCCATTTCTAGGGTTTAGTGCACTTCATTGGGCCTTCGCGACGTTTCGGCGTAGTTTCGCCTTCCTCAGGCTGGCCCAATGTGTTTCTGTTTGTCTCTGTTCTGCCTCTCTTGGCTTTTATACTGTTAGTGACTCCTCCCTCTTTTAGGTTTTCTATTTGTGCTTTTCAAAAATTCTTTCTTAGTTTCTAACTTTTCTTAGTTTCTTACTTGTTTTTCTTACTTTTCTTAGTTTCTTTCTTACTTTTCTTAGTTTCTTACTTTTCTTAGTTTCTTCTTACTTGTTTTTCTTTGTTCCTTTCTCTATTTCTCTTGTTTTCTCTTGTCTTATTTGTTTTTCTTCTTTACATTTCTCTTGTTTCATGGCACCCCCTACTTGGTTTTTGACATCCCGTCCTGTTTGTGTCTCTGTTTCTCTTAGTTATTTTTCTATTTTCTTCTCTTGTCTTTAAGTTCTCTGTTTGTTTTTATGGCACCCCCTGCTTGGTTATTGACATATCCGTCCTTTGTTATTCATTTTTCTGTTCTTTGTTTTCTCACTTTTTGTCCTCTTTGTCTTTTGTCTTATACTTGTCTTTCTGTCTTTCTCTTTTCTGACATTCTTGTCTTTCTGTGTTCTTTAGTTTTCTTAGGGACCTCCCTGGTTAGGGTTAGGGTTTGAGTAGTGGGCAGGGGCACCCCCAACCCCACGAGGCACTGGCTGGTTAGGTGTGGGTAAGAAACAGGCCACCAGCAAGCTGGGAAGCCTGACATGCACGGGCCATCGATGGGGCTGGGTGGTGGTGTCCCTGCCCTGGTTCAAAAAATACCCATTTCTAGGGTTTAGTGCACTTCATTGGGCCTTCGCGACGTTTCGGCGTAGTTTCGCCTTCCTCAGGCTGGCCCAATGTGTTTCTGTTTGTCTTCTGTTCTGCCTCTCTTGGCTTTTATACTGTTAGTTGACTCCTCCCTCTTTTAGGTTTTCTATTTGTGCTTTTCAAAAATTCTTTCTTAGTTTCTAACTTTTCTTAGTTTCTTACTTGTTTTCTTACTTTTCTTAGTTTCTTACTTGTTTTCTTACTTTTCTTAGTTTCTTACTTTCTTAGTTTCTTCTTACTTGTTTTTCTTTGTTCCTTTCTCTATTTCTCTGTTTTTCTCTTGTCTTATTTGTTTTCTTTCTTTACATTTCTCTTTGTTTCATGGCACCCCTACTTGGTTTTTGACATCCCGTCCTGTTTTGTGTCTCTGTTTCTCTTAGTTATTTTTCTATTTTCTTCTCTTGTCTTTAAGTCTCTGTTTGTTTTATGGCACCCCCTGCTTGGTTTATTGACATATCCGTCCTTTGTTATTCATTTTTCTGTTCTTTGTTTTTCTCACTTTTTGTCCTCTTTGTCTTTTGTCTTATACTTGTCTTTCTGTCTTTCTCTTTTCTGACATTCTTGTCTTTCTGTGTTCTTTAGTTTTTCTTAGGGACCTCCCTGGTTAGGGTTAGGGTTTGAGTAGTGGGCAGGGCACCCCCAACCCACGAGGCACTGGCTGGTTAGGTGTGGGTAAGAAACAGGCCACCAGCAAGCTGGGAAGCCTGACATGCACGGGCCATCGATGGGGCTGGGTGGTGGTGTCCCTGCCCTGGTTCAAAAATTACCCATTTCTAGGGTTTAGTGCACTTCATTGGGCCTTCGCGACGTTTCGGCGTAGTTTCGCCTTCCTCAGGCTGGCCCAATGTGTTTCTGTTTGTCTTCTGTTCTGCCTCTCTTGGCTTTTATACTGTTAGTTGACTCCTCCCTCTTTTAGGTTTTCTATTTGTGCTTTTCAAAAATTCTTTCTTAGTTTCTAACTTTTCTTAGTTTCTTACTTGTTTTTCTTACTTTTCTTAGTTTCTTACTTGTTTTCTTACTTTCTTAGTTTCTTACTTTTCTTAGTTTCTTCTTACTTGTTTTTCTTGTTCCTTTCTCTATTTCTCTTGTTTTTCTCTTGTCTTATTTGTTTTCTTTCTTTACATTTCTCTTTGTTTCATGGCACCCCCTACTTGGTTTTTGACATCCGTCCTGTTTTGTGTCTCTGTTTCTCTTAGTTATTTTTCTATTTTTCTTCTCTGTCTTTAAGTTCTCTGTTTGTTTTTATGGCACCCCCTGCTGGTTTATGACATATCCGTCCTTGTTATTCATTTTCTGTTCTTTGTTTTTCTCACTTTTTGTCCTCTTTGTCTTTTGTCTTATACTTGTCTTTCTGTCTTTCTCTTTTCTGACATTCTTGTCTTTCTGTGTTCTTTAGTTTTTCTTAGGGACCTCCCTGGTTAGGTTAGGGTTTGAGTAGTGGGCAGGGGCACCCCCAACCCCACGAGGCACTGGCTGGTTAGGTGTGGGTAAGAAACAGGCCACCAGCAAGCTGGGAAGCCTGACATGCACGGGCCATCGATGGGGCTGGGTGGTGGTGTCCCTGCCCTGGTTCAAAAAATTACCCATTCTAGGGTTAGTGCACTTCATTGGGCCTTCGCGACGTTTCGGCGTAGTTTCGCCTTCCTCAGGCTGGCCCAATGTGTTTCTGTTTGTCTTCTGTTCTGCCTCTCTTGGCTTTTATACTGTTAGTTGACTCCTCCCTCTTTTAGGTTTTCTATTTGTGCTTTTCAAAATTTTTCTTAGTTCTAACTTTTCTTAGTTTCTTACTTTTTTCTTACTTTTCTTAGTTTCTTACTTGTTTTCTTACTTCTTAGTTTCTTACTTTTCTAGTTTCTTCTTACTTGTTTTTCTTTGTTCCTTCTCTATTCTCTTGTTTTCTCTTTGTCTTATTTTTTTCTTTCTTTACATTTCTCTTTGTTCATGGCACCCCTACTTGGTTTTGACATCCCGTCTGTTTGTGTCTCTGTTTCTCTAGTATTTTCTATTTTCTCTCTTGTCTTAAGTTCTCTGTTTGTTTTATGGCACCCCCTGCTTGGTTTATTGACATATCCGTCCTTTGTTATTCATTTTCTGTTCTTTGTTTTTCTCACTGTCCTCTTGTCTTTTGTTTATACTTGTCTTCGTCTTCTTTTCTGCTTCTTGTCTTCTGTGTTCTTTGTTTTTCTTAGGACCTCCCTGTTAGGTTAGGGTTTGAGTAGTGGGAGGGCACCCCCAACCCCACGAGCACTGGCTGGTTAGGTGTGGGTAAGAAACAGGCCACCAGCAAGCTGGGAGCTGACATGCACGGGCCATCGATGGGGCTGGTGTGGTGTCCCTGCCCTGGTTCAAAAATTACCCATTTCTAGGGTTAGTGCACTTCATTGGGCCTTCGCGACGTTTCGGCGTAGTTTCGCCTTCCAGGCTGGCCCAATGTGTTTCTGTTTGTCTTCTGTTCTGCCTCTCTTGGCTTTATACTGTTAGTTGACTCCTCCCTCTTTTAGGTTTTCTATTTGTGCTTTTCAAAATTCTTTCTTAGTTTCTAACTTTTCTTAGTTTCTTACTTGTTTTTCTTACTTTTCTTAGTTTCTTACTTGTTTTTCTTACTTTTCTAGTTTCTTACTTTTCTTAGTTTCTTCTTACTTGTTTTTCTTTGTTCCTTTCTCTATTTCTCTTGTTTTTCTCTTTGTCTTATTTGTTTTTCTTTCTTTACATTTCTCTTTGTTTCATGGCACCCCCTACTTGGTTTTTGACATCCCGTCCTGTTTTGTGTCTCTGTTTCTCTTAGTTATTTTTCTATTTTTCTCTTGTCTTTAAGTTCTCTGTTTGTTTTTATGGCACCCCTGCTTGGTTTATTGACATATCCGTCCTTTGTTATTCATTTTTCTGTTCTTTGTTTTTCTCACTTTTGTCCTCTTTGTCTTTTGTCTTATTTGTCTTTCTGTCTTTCTCTTTTCTGACATTCTTGTCTTTCTGTTCTTTAGTTTTTCTTAGGGACCTCCCTGGTTAGGTTAGGGTTTGAGTAGTGGGCAGGGGCACCCCCAACCCACGAGGCACTGGCTGGTTAGGTGTGGGTAAGAAACAGGCCACCAGCAAGCTGGGAAGCCTGACATGCACGGGCCATCGATGGGGCTGGGTGGTGGTGTCCCTGCCCTGGTTCAAAAAATTACCCATTTCTAGGGTTTAGTGCACTTCATTGGGCCTTCGCGACGTTTCGGCGTAGTTTCGCCTTCCTCAGGCTGGCCCAATGTGTTTCTGTTTGTCTTCTGTTCTGCCTCTCTTGGCTTTTATACTGTTAGTTGACTCCTCCCTCTTTTAGGTTTTCTATTTGTGCTTTTCAAAATTCTTTCTTAGTTTCTAACTTTTCTTAGTTTCTTACTTGTTTTTCTTACTTTTCTTAGTTTCTTACTTGTTTTTCTTACTTTTCTTAGTTTCTTACTTTTCTTAGTTTCTTCTTACTTGTTTTTCTTTGTTCCTTTCTCTATTTCTCTTGTTTTTCTCTTTGTCTTATTTGTTTTTCTTTCTTTACATTTCTCTTTGTTTCATGGCACCCCTACTTGGTTTTGACATCCGTCCTGTTTTGTGTCTCTGTTTCTCTTAGTTATTTTTCTATTTTTCTTCTCTTGTCTTTAAGTTCTCTGTTTGTTTTTATGGCACCCCTGCTTGGTTTATTGACATATCCGTCCTTTGTTATTCATTTTTCTGTTCTTTGTTTTTCTCACTTTTTGTCCTCTTTGTCTTTTGTCTTATACTTGTCTTTCTGTCTTTCTCTTTTCTGACATTCTTGTCTTTCTGTGTTCTTTAGTTTTTCTTAGGGACCTCCCTGGTTAGGGTTAGGGTTTGAGTAGTGGGCAGGGGCACCCCCAACCCCACGAGGCACTGGCTGGTTAGGTGTGGGTAAGAAACAGGCCACCAGCAAGCTGGGAAGCCTGACATGCACGGGCCATCGATGGGGCTGGGTGGTGGTGTCCCTGCCCTGGTTCAAAAATTACCCATTTCTAGGGTTTAGTGCACTTCATTGGGCCTTCGCGACGTTTCGGCGTAGTTTCGCCTTCCTCAGGCTGGCCCAATGTGTTTCTGTTTGTCTTCTG